>NC_063191.1:17471934-17574434 GCF_017589495.1 Alosa alosa
GGGAATATATGACCAGGTGGGGACAGACAACTGGAGAAGGAGAGAGTCTTGAGTTTTACTGCAGGATGTGTTCCTCGTTCCGGTCTGCTAACAGGCTATCAATTAGCATATCAGGTAGACGACCGGTGCCAGGAGCCAGAAGCAAGCCTTTGAAGGAAGTTTTTTTTCTTTTTCTTTCTCTTCCAGAATGAATTTATGAGGCAAAGAACACGACACTCGTGATTCATGTCTAGATGAGAATATGTCCTGAAGCAACACACACCTGAGAAACTAGACCTGCTATGTACTTACACACACTGACACATACATACATACATACATACACACACACACACACACACACACACACACACACACACACACACACACACACACACACACACACACACGTCTGGCAACCCCATGAGGGAACAGTAGTTACTGGAGGGTAGCCGTGGATGTTGAGTGTATGCAGTGAAATCTCTGGGTGTCTGGAGGGGGCTGCCTTTACTGCTGTTTAAAACGAAGCCTTCACTCCTCTGCACCAACTGTCTGCCAGTCTGCCAAGTGCTGCAGTGGCGTTGCCTCCCCTGCCACCTCGATGTCTGGCTCTGTGCCCCCACCTTCCCTCTGTCTCTCCCCCTGTCTCTAGCACTCGCTCTTTTTTTATCCCACTCCGTCTCTCTCTCTCTCTCTCTCTCTCTCTATCTCTCTCGCTCTGTCTCCTCTCTGTCCCTGACACACACTCTCTGTCTCTCTCTTCACCTGTCTGGTTATCTATCCCTTTCTGTCCACTCCGGCACTTAGTCCTGACTCTTCGCTCCTCTTCTGCTATTTCTCTCCCCCTCTCTCTCCCTCCCTCCCTCCCTTCCTCTCTCCATCCCTCTCTGCATCCCTCTCTCCCTCTAACCAGCTTCTGAATAGCCCTCCTTTCTCTGCCCCACTGCTACCCACTTCCCCTCTCTCTCTCTCCCTGCCTCTGTCTTTGCCCCACTACCCCCTGGCTGCACCCCGTCTCTCTCCTCGTTGCCCCCAGCCTGTACCCTACTAGCCCCTCAGTGGCACCTGGCTGAACCCCCTCGGAAACCCTCAGACCACCCCTACCCCCTACCCCCTCCTCCCTCCCCCGGCCCAATGTGACCCCCCCATGGCCTGCTGGCCCCTGCGTGCCCCCGCCACTCTGGGCTGCTGATTATGTGGGAGCGGCAGCCTCTTGTTTTGTGGCCTGATTAAAAGAGCAGCATGTGGTCGGCGTGTGAGCGGGCCCATACGGACGCCGCTGGGCCCGCCGCTGACAGTACGTGCTTAATCATTTATGTCTGAGAACACACACAGGACACGAGGGAGGCTGAGATGGACCAACCAACCACGAGAGAGGACACTACACACGCCAAGACGCGGACACACACACACACACACACACTCTCTCTCTCTCTCAGACAGACATACACAAACAGTGGGGCATTCATCGTCGGGGAGCTACACACACATGCAGTGCAGAGATAACGGTCAGCACAGTGTGTCATAAACATGAGGCCAAAGAAAAAGTGCTGCGCCGCGCAGTTGAGGAGGGATGGGCTTCGAGGAATGAATATGAGCTCTACAGAACAAGACAAAAGATGTGAACCTTGATGAATATGATGACAAAAAAGATGAAATATGCAAAAACATGGCTGTCTGCCTTTTTAAACACAACACACAGGCACACACTCACTCCTCTCTGGGCTCCACATTCATTCGTCCTGCTGTGCTCTCTGCTCTCTCTCTCCTCTCCTCCACCTCTCTCTCTCTTCCTCCCTCCTTCTCCTGCGTCTGTCTGCTCCCTCTGCTGCCAAGCTCGCTCTCTCTCTCTCTCCCTCCCTCCCTCTCTCTATCGCTCCCTCTCTCTGTCTCCCTCCCTCACTCACTCTCTCTCTCCCTCTGTCACACTGGCAGCCAATAGGAGATTGCCAGTCTTCCCACTGCTTGCCACTCAATGCCTTGTTGCCAGGACAACAGGCAGGCATGAGCTCTGCTTTGCTCAAGCATTTTAAACTTGGTGTTGATTCTACTGACAATAAGGAAAGGTCTCTTGCCCACTAAAATCTCTGCCTGTATCTTCTGCACTTCTTTTATAATTTAGCTGCCTCCCTCTTTCCTCCCTCCTCTCTCTCTCTCTCTCTCTCTCTCTCTCACATTCTCTCTCTCTCTCTTTCCTCACACTCTTTCTCTCACTCACTCTTTGCCTCTCTCTCATAGCCTCATGCTTTTTCTCTGTCATGCCATTCTTCTCTCTCTCTGTCTCTGCTATCTCTCGTGCTGTCTGGAAGCTGTTAACATGGCTGGTCTGTGAAGGCACGCACAGTAGGTTGCAATATGCCTGTCTAAATATGCAGACACGCAGGTCTTCTTTGTCTGTCTTTCAGACCAAAAAAGATCAGTGTAGATGACATGTAGGAACCTTACTTTTATGTAAACTCATTAAATGTGGCAGCCATGCCCCCCCCCCCACCCAATCTGTTTTGGCATGGCAGCAAGTTGTTTGATGTCTTTGTGAATGCGGAGCTTTGCGTGAAGCCAGTGGTCCTGAGCTCTCTCCTCTGTCTCTCCAGGTCCACGATGTTCCATGGCGTCATGATTCTCCTGGTCCTCACCGTGGTGGTGTTACCTGCCTCCAGTGTGCAAGGTAAGCCTTTGATGAAAGGAGAGAATTGGAGAGAAAGAGGGAGAGACCCTGAGCTAGTGAGCTTGGTTGGGTGTTGTTGCTGTGTGTGTGTGTGTGTGTGTGTGTGTGTGAGAGAGAACTCTTTTAAAAAAAAAGAAAAGGGGGAAAAAAACCGGACCTGAGTTTCTCCAGTGTTTGGGGAAAACAGAGGGCTCTGTGTCTGTCTGGTGAGCGGTAGTTTACATCTGTCTGCATCAAGGGCACACTTTAGCCCCCTCCCTCTCTTCCTCTCTCTTTCTCTCCCCCTCGCCTCTTAACTGCCCCCTCTTTCTCTCCCCCCCTCGCCTCTTAACTGCCCCCCTCTCCCTCCCTCTTTCTCTCCCCCTCTTGCCTCTTAACTGCCTCCCTCTCTCCCAGCATGTTTGTGACAACTGCAGTGATTGCCTCTCAGAGGTGGATGATGACTGAGCATTTGATTCGTGTTCTTGCGCTCTCTCCCTGGGCAAAACACACTCACTCTGCATGGCTAATGGGTGCTACTAGCTGTAGCGGGCCCTGCCTATCAGACCCCTGAATGGATGTCTGTGTGTGTGTGTGTGTGTGTGTGTGTGATTGAAAAAAGAAAGGGAAATGCTGATGCGCCACAAGGTCTGGTGGTTGATTACACTTATCGTGTGTGTGTCTGTGTGTGTGTGTGTTTAAGATACATGAAAATAGATAGCTCATGTAGTGCCCTATCAACATTGACTCAGTCACTCCAACTTCCTCTCACTCTGCTTATGAGTAATGGAAGCTCTTTCTCCCTTTTTTACTCTTTCTCTTGCGCTCTCCCTCTTTTTATTTCTCTCTCTTTCTTTCTCTCTCTCTCTCCCTCCCTCTCTCTTTCTTTCTGTCTCTCTATCACCTCTCTCCCTCATTTCCTGCACAGATAACCCGGGACCCACTGGCATCGTGTGTGTGTGTGACGGGCCCGCGTGCTCCCACATCAACCGCTGCTTCGCCGCGCGGCACTGCTTCTCTGCCCTGGAGCCCCAGAATGGGACGGACCCCCAGCGGCGGCGGTGGAGGGGGTGTGTGGCAGCGGGGGACGCCGGGGAGGAGGGAGGAGGAGGAGGAGGAGGTGGAGGGGGGCGGCCCTGCCGTGCACTGCGGGAGCCCCGGCGTGTTCTGCTGCCAGGAGGCCCTGTGCAACATGAACGTTTCCGTGGAAACGCCCGCCAGAGGTGACGCTCTGCTCTTTGCACTTTTGAGTTTGCCACGCCTGGTCACTGGGGCCGCTCGACACGCACACACTCTCTCTCTCTCTCTCTCTCTCTCTCTCTCTGTGTGTGTATGTTTGTGATTGAGAAAAAACAAGACAGATACACTCTCTCTCTTTCTCTCTCACTGGGGCCGCTCGACACTCTCTCTCTCTCTCTGTGTATGTTTGTGATTACCTCTCTCTCTTGCTGGGGGATGTTTAGGGATTCTTATTTCAGGCTATGTTTACTTGGCTGCTATGACCAAAACACAAACTTGTTTAGCTTCTTGTCAGTGTTGTGTGTCAGTGTCCTTTCATCCATCCACCAGTGTTGCTGAGAGCTGAGAGAGGGTAATGTTTGGAGTAACCTTACGCATTGGAGCGCATTCTATCGTGTAAATAACCGTTGCATAATGAGATTGAGCCCAATGTAGGTCACGAGGGCTGTGCTTCAAAAACAGCCAAGGGGACCGCAGGACATGCAGCGTGTGGGCTTCCACTGAGCCCACGCCACAACAGTCTCTGTCGATGTTTGAGCGCTTGTAGCTCATGTGCTCATAGCTTGCTCAATTCTTTACCTGTTTTGTCTTCCACCCAGAGGGGGCGCTAACTGTCTCTATCTGTGCTAGAGCACTCGTAGCACACCTCTCTCTGCCCTTCACCTTTATTTAGCCATGTCATTTCTTTACCTGTTGTTCTGTCCTCCATCCAGAGGGGGCGCCAGCTGTGGCCGTACCCGAGGCGAAGGAGCCCGAGCCGACGGCGGAGCAGCACGAGCATGAGCAGGAGTGTGTGTGCGAGGGGCCGGCGTGTCCCCCCGGCGGCCGCTGCATGGGCCGCCAGTGCTTCTCGTCGCTGTCGCTCAACAACGGCGTGCCGGTCTACCAGAAGGGCTGCTTCAAGGTGTACGAGCAGGGCAAGCTGACGTGCAAGACTCCGCCCTCGTCCACACAGGTGGTGCACTGCTGCACGGGACACCTGTGCAACGTCAACCGCACCGTAGAGCTGCCGGTCAGAGGTAGGGTGGAGCCTTTTAGCCTCATTCACATACACAAAGATGCATATACACACACACACACACGCACGCACGCACACCCACACTCGCACAATAACAAAGGTAAGCATATGCGCTCATGCAGAGATACAGCGGCACACCTGCGTGCAGTTCAATCACAAACACTTGTCATACACATCCGTGCATAATCTCTCAGACACGCCTTACTTGCTTGAGACTCAGCCCAAGCGTAACATGCTGGGGGGGGAAAGAGCCTTTTGTTAAAGACTCTAGCCAAATCTAGCTGTTTTGTTTGCATTTCATGGACAATGCTGTGCGTGTCTGTGTGTGTCGAGTGTTGTTTTCACGGGCCTTGTACAATCACTCGCAAATGTGTCTCCAGTGCTTTGAGCACAAACACAGGCCTCATGTCTGCTGCCATTGTGCAAGTCGAGCGCAAACAAAAAGCAAGCTCCTGAGTTCACAATGGCCTCCAGTTCAGAGACGTCCGGGAAGCTTCGTTCCGCCCTCCGTCTCAGGTGGATGGGCGCACCCCTGTCCTTGGACACCAAATCCTGACTCCCCACACACAGAGACACCCCAGACCCCTTTTGCAGGTTGCCTCAGGACTGCAAGGCCATGAAATTGTCTGCCACGGGCATTTGAGACCCTGCACCAGCCCTGGCATTCAGAACTCCTTCTGTTTAAAGCTAGCACAACACAAAGAGAAAGGCAGAGAGACAGACGGACAGACAGACAGACCGGGACAGGGGAAGACAGGCGAGGTGCCTGGAAGAAGCAGGTGGCCGTTTGAGCACTGTTTGGTCATGGTCCACTTCCTCCCCTGTTCCCACCGAGCGCCTCTCGGTCCCCAGTGGAACACATCCCCCCTGGGAAGGTTGAATGATTTCGAGGTGTGTGTGTGTGAGAATGTGTGTGTGTCACGTCTCCTCTGCTCTTGGAGATGCGGTGACAGCAGCAACAGCAGTGGCAGCAGTAGTTGTTCACCTTCTGAATGTCAATGGCATCTGGCACACTGCTGCTAGGCAAGCCCAGCGCAGCGAGGCCAGCTCCCAGGGGCCCGCAGCCCATATCTGCAAACCCCCTCTGTTCTGACACGCAACTTTTTAATTCAATGCATCATTTTATCATAATGTTGTTTTTGATAAGAGGCTTCACGTCTCTGATGTCTCCCGTTTATTTATTTTTTCATACACTGCGGTGCAAGCCGACAAAAACACAAACATCTGTGAGTTGCTGTGTTTCCTGAAAATAAGCAGGGAAAAAGGATTTCCTCAAAGCGCACGAGAAGAGGGGCTGTTTTGCGTCCCTTTCATGTGCAGATATTTTCCAGTGATTCGCCAGTTTCTTTGATCGGCGGCTTTGTGATCAGCACAAGAAGCTCTGTTTGTTTGTCGCTTCCTGCTGCCAGCTTTTTGACCTTTCGCATGAACGCCTGTTTGGTCACACTTTCTTACAAAGGAGACTGTAGTGTACTTTTGGTTTGTTTGGAAAGCAGTTTAACAAACACACACACACACACACAACAAAAAGTTTGGCTGCTGAGCAACAAATGAAAGCTACATAAAAACCTCTGAAGTGTAATCTGTATAAAGTGAAGTGCTCTTGTGTGTGAGCTGCCAGGTCTTTGAGCCCTGGTGATGCCTTGAATTCTATGAATTTACCCTTAGTACTGTATGAAGACTCCAGTGAGTCAAAGGCACAGAATGGGAGCATTGTTTGTGTGTGTGTGTGTGTGTGTGTGTGTCGTGTGTGTGCATTTAGGCGTGGGACCTGTAGCTTTTGATCTGTAATGTTTTGAGGGTCTGGCAGTGGTGGGTCTGGCAGTGTATTCAAGGCCTATTGGGAGGCTCTGTGTTCATGTTTAGTGTGTGTGTGTGTGTGTGTGTGTGAGTCCTCTCTTTCACTGACGCTGTTTGTTTCTGTTGTGGAGCCCCCGCAGCTAAACTCCGTCTGTGTGGTCCAGCGCGGGCTGGGGCAGCTGGGAATGGGACCGTGTTCTTTAGCATACCCAATTATCATCGCCTCTCCTCACAAAGCCGCAGGCTTACGGACGAGACATGCCTCAGCTTACGCAACGCGACACCACTCACCTGGCTCCACAAACACACGTACACACACACACATCCATACATAATGAAAAGAAAGCATGACTTGGCGGGGCTCAGCAATGGCCCATGTGTTTACTTGTCCTTAGCACTGCACTGTCATGCCTAGGGCTAGAAGAATTAATTGATTATTGACTATTTTGATAATCGGTTAATTTTTTGGCTTACTCCTCTATGACGGTAAACTAAATATCTTTGGTATGTGGACAAAACAGGACATTTGAGAGACATAATCTTGGGTTTTTGGTAACACCGATTGACATTGTTTCACCATTTTCTTGTCATGAAAATGATCATTCATTCCAGTCCTTGTCATGACTTTGTGTGTTGATATGTTTTGTGTGTGTGTGTCCCATTTACCCATGTTGCACCCTGTATTTCCACTTGTGGCAGCGAGTGACGGCCGCAGCTCTAGCGTGACCTCTCTGGCGGTTGTGATCGTGGCGCCAGTCATCGTGCTGATCGTCCTGTCAGCCGTGGCCATCCTGGTGTTCCGCCGCATTCACAAGAACCAGATGGAGCAGCTCACCGCGCGGGATGCTGAGTACGGCACCATCGATGGCCTCATCGCCTCGAACGTCGGGGAGAGCACACTAGCGGTGAGTAGCCGCCGAGGTGTCCTGTTATACGGAATGAATGGACGAGGGGGAATGGGAGTTTCCTCCGCCCAAGAAGCCGACTTGTTCAGTTTGTTGCACAACTTTCTTTGGTCCTACAGTGATAGCTGTGGACAGTTAACTTGTTTAATGTTGATTCCATTGTTGCAAAGCCTGCTTCCAGGCTCAACAGTCATCCTACTATGGTTGTTATAGCTGCCATTCATAAGCATTGATATGGAACGGTGAACTTTTTTTACCAGATCTGCTTCATAGGTTGTTCATACGTTATTTAGAATTAATAGCCACCACCATCTCTCCGGTTGATAACCTAATAAATAGCCCTGTGGTGGGGTAGTCTGCAACTATGAACTCACTTGGGTATAAGTGGGATTTTATCTGTTCTACTGCCCTCACCCTCACCCCCTTCCTCCCACAGTCCCTAACACTGCGCAAGCGTTTCCTTGGTTAGACTCAGGACTTTTATATTAGTGCCAGTTATGATGAGTTGCTGGGGAAAACACTGGTTCTTGGGTTTCTGTTGTCCGTGGTCAAGCCTGGAGCAGTGTCTTCAGTGTCTCCTCTGAGAATATACTGTACTTTAAAAGGGAATTGTTCTAGTGACTATTATGACTTCCGGCACTACTAGCTTACTGCCGCAGTGGCCATTAAAGCGCCCTACTCCCTCATGTACTTCAATAAGTATTGTATTGTTACGGGCATTACCATTCTTTCTAATTAACCCCTCTGCTCACCTAACATGGCTCTTCATCCATATTATAAGGCTGGGACAGCCAAGTAAATTAAACCAAAGGCATCTTGTTGTCTAGGACTCCTTTGTTTTTTCGTCCCGGTGTTTCTCAGATGCTTGAGTTCCTGGCTGTCAAGTGCTTTTTTTCTTCCTGGCCGTCGTTCTAGTCCTCTAAATCCTTAGTAAAATCCCAGTATCCATCCATTTTAATGAAAAGCCTTCAGACAAACAGGCCCCGTGTTTACAGTAGCGCGGCCGTTCTCATGCCTCATTTTGGGGTGGGTTTGCAGAGTTGCTGCTCTTGGACCCGATTCAAGCTGGTTTCAAAAGGACCAGCGGAGAGCCTGGCAACCCGGCCCTAAATATGCTGCCGCAGAATGTTTGTTTCATTATAATTAAAAAGTGCTTGCCAGCACCCTGACAAGAGTTATGAGGACCAGTTGTGGCCATAAAAAAAAAGTAGATTTCAGGGGTAAACACATGTGCACCACCCTTCCCCGCCTTCTGTTTCCCTGGGTGCATAAGGCCGCTCGGATGATGATAATGTCAATGATCTGACTGGCTCAGTTAATCACCCCAGCCTCCACCCCTCCCCACCCCATATTCCGCCCCAGCTCGGTCCTAATGTCACACAGATTATGGTGCTTGTTTTTTCCCCCTTGTCCTCTGAAAAACCCAAAAGTGGTCTGTTTTCAGGATTTATGTCCTTCTGTCCACATTTCTGTCATTTTCAAAATTACGTCCTCATGTTGCCTTCGTGACGCAGACATATGTTTAACTGCAGTAGCAAACCTCCACTCCAATTTCTTTTCTCCGGCCGGCTCTTGTTTCCTCCCTCCCTCCTCCTATTTGTTGTTTTTTTGGGAGGAGGTGGATGTGGTGGTGGGGGGAGGAGGGAAGGGGTGGTGCTGTGTTGTTTTGGTCGGATTTTAATTTTCCTCACAGCGGCCTCTCTGGAGCTGCTCGACAGTGCCCTCTGGTGCCGGTCAAGGTGCCGTGCAGCGACCCCACTGGGCTGATATTATTAAAAGGCTATTTGGGAGTCTGGGCTGGGGATTAGACTCTAGTCTCAGCCAAACACCCCACCACACCACACCACACCACACCTCCCTCCCCCGTCCCCCTGTCTCGCTAATCACCCACGCCTGCTGCTGTCTCTCCCAGCTCTCTCGCTTCCCCCCTACGGGTGGGCGCATTGGTTCGCCCACAGCCACACAGCCGAGCATATAGCACACACACAGACACACACACAAACGTTAATATGCTCCACATCAAACGCTGGCTGGCGCACTCAATCCCCCCCCCCCCCCCCCCTCCATCTGAGGCCCATATGCTGAAATCACAGCATTAGATGCTGTTCTTATGCTATTTTGTTTTTGTTTTTTGTGTGTGTGTTCCTCCCTTTTAACCCTGTTGGTTACACACTGGTTACTTACTTCTCTCATTTGTTTCTAACCCTCTCTCTCTCTCTCTCTCTCTCTCTCTCTCTCTCTCTCTCTCTCTCTCTCTCTCTCTCACACACACAGGATCTGCTCGATCACTCCTGCACATCAGGCAGCGGATCCGGACTCCCCTTCCTTGTCCAGAGGACTGTAGCCAGACAGATAACGCTCAACGAATGTGTGGGTGAGGAGCTCGGCTAATCCCATCGCCCTCGTTAGAGGCACAGCAGGGGAACACAGGCGGAGAGGGAGACTAAAAGAAAGACGGGGAGGGGGAAGGGTGGGGAGAGAGCGAGACAGTTAGAGAGAGAGAGAGAGACACGGATGTGATTAAGTTGTTTTATGGATGTACGCATTTGCAGTCTAAGCCCTCGAGGATCCCACAAATGACTCGCAAGATCCCACATCAGGTCGCCCACATACAGTACATAAGACCAGGCTAACCTCCTTCTCTCCTGGCTGCGGTAACAGCATTCAGCAGACTGTTCAATTTGTCTGTGCCCCCTCAGCGTTTGACAGCATGATTCCAATATAGATTCATGAGCATATGAGTATATTTTTAGCGTATTATAATCGGGGCATAGATAATCCTTTTGGATTATACAATCCCAGCCACCGGTGGCGATGTAGTCTCATGATGGGTGTCCTTGCTTCTCCCCTGCAGGTAAGGGGCGGTACGGAGAGGTGTGGAGAGGCCAGTGGCAGGGTGAGAGCGTGGCGGTGAAGATATTCTCCTCCCGAGACGAGAAGTCTTGGTTCCGAGAGACGGAGATCTATAACACCGTGCTGCTGAGACACGAGAACATCCTGGGTATGTGGCAGTAATGCCGTAATCTGTGGCTGATGTGATTAATTAGAGCGCTCTACATTCGCATGTTTTTGCGCAAGGCTTGTTCACGGTGTTTGATGAAAAACCTCACTAGGTCTGTATCTGAACTGCCTGCCCCCCCCCCATCCCTCCTCTGTCCTTTTTTTCTTTTTCTCTCTCTCGCTCATCCCTCACTGTACTTTTTTCTTCCTCTTTTTTCTCTCATCCCCTCACTCTGTCCTTTTTTCTTCCTCTCTCTCTCTCTCTCTCTCTCTCATCTCTCACTCTGTCCTTTTTTTCTTTCTCTCTCTCTCATCCCTCACTCTGTCCTTTTTCTTTCCTCTCTCTCTCTCTCTTTCTCTCTCTCTCTCTCTCATCCCTCACCTGTCCTTTTTCTTCCTCTCCTCTCTCTCTTCTCTCTCTCATCCCTCACCTCTGTCCTTTTTTCTCTCTCTCTCTCTCTCTTTCTCTCTCTCTCTCATCCATCACTCTGTCCTTTTTTTTTCTCTCTCTCTCTCATCCCTCACTCTGTCCTTTTTTTCTTTCTCTCTCTCATCCCTCACTCTGTCCTTTTTTTCTTCCTCTCTCTCTTCTCTCTCTCTCTCTCTCTCTCATCCCTCACTCTGTCCTTTTTTTCTTTCTCTCTCTCTCATCCCTCACTCTGTCCTTTTTTTCTTCCTCTCTCTCTCTCTCTCTCTCTCTCTCTCTTCTCTCTCTCTCTCTCTCTCATCCCTCCTCTGTCCTTTTTTTTTTCTTTTTCTCTCTCTCGCTCATCCCTCACTGTACTTTTTTTCTTCCTCTTTCTCTCTCTCTCATCCCTCACTCTGTCCTTTTTTTCTTCCTCTCTCTCTCTCTCTCTCTCTCTCTCATCTCTCACTCTGTCCATTTTTCTTTCTCTCTCTCTCATCCCTCACTCTGTCCTTTTTCTTCCTCTCTCTCTCTCTTTCTCTCTCTCTCTCATCCCTCACTCTGTCCTTTTTCTTCCTCTCTCTCTCTTCTTTCTCTCTTTCTCTCTCTCTCTCATCCCTGTCTTTTGTCCTCTCCCTCTCTCTCTCTCTCTCTCTCTCTCTCTCTTTCTCTCTCTCCATCCCTCTGTCCTTTTTCTTCCTCTCTCTCTCTCTCTCTCTCTCTCTCTCTCTTTCTCTCTCTCTCTCTCTCTCTCTCTCTCTCTCTCTCTCTCTCTCTCTCTTTCTCTCTTTTCTCTCTCTCATCCCTCACTCTGTCCTTTTTTTCTTTCTCTCTCTCTCTCCCTCTCTCTGTCCTTCTCTCCTCTCTCTCTCTCCTCTGTCCTTTTTTTCTTTCTCTCTCTCTCATCCCTCACTCTGTCCTTTTTTTCTTCCTCTCTCTCTCTCTCTCTCTCTCTTTCTCTCTCTCTCTCTCTCTCTCTCTCTCTCTCTTTTTTTTCTTCCTCTCCTCCTTTTTTCTTCCTCTCTCTCTCTCTCTCTCTCTCTTTCTCTCTCTCTCTCTTTCTCTCTCTCTCTCTCTCTCTCTCTTTCTCTCTCTCTCTCTCTCTCTCTCTCTCTCTCTCTCTCTCTTTCTCTCTCTCTCTCATCCCTCACTCTGTCCTTTTTTTCTTCCTCTCTGTCTTTCCGGCCCTCTACCCGTTGCCCTTCCTCCCCTGCAGGCTTCATTGCGTCGGACATGACTTCGCGAAACTCCAGCACGCAGCTGTGGCTGATCACGCACTACCATGAGATGGGCTCCCTCTACGACTACCTGCAGCTGAGTGCAGCTGGACCTTGAGCCTGCCTAAGATGGAGGCGTGTCCAAGCCAGCGGCCTGGCCCACCTGCGTGGAGATCCCCGCACGCCAGGGCAAACCGACCTCGCTTCGTGACCTCAAGAGCAAGAACATCCTGGTCAACAAGAACGGCCAGTGTTGCATCGCTGACTTGGGTGGGTATACGTGGCCATTTCCCACAAGTGCGTTTGCCAGTTGCAGTCACCATGGTGTATCAGAGGAACGTTTTCTTGATTTGGCTCCATTAAAACAAGCTGCTTCTTCCTGTGAAAACGGTGAACAGCTGTCCCATAAAAAGAAAATAATTTGTTTCATTGATGAATAATTGTTGATTATTTGTTGTTTTCGAGCATCAGCATCCTGCAATGTTATTTATAACTTAGCTGGTATATAGGTCATGCTGACCCACTACTGCTGGGCCATTAGGAGGGAAAAATAAGGTGCATCTACAGGTATAACAATGGTCACTGAGAGGCTGTTTGCCAGACTTCCATCAGGCACACTGTGGGCCCCTTTCCCCACCAATCAGTGAATGGCTGTGGTTAATATGGAGGAAGGAAACATGCTGAAACCCCTCTTAACCCTTAACCAAAAATCCATTAAGGCACCCCTCGGTCACTAAAGTACTCGGAATGCTCACTGTTGCAATAGATGCCGAGCACCTGCTTCAGACCGTGTCCTGGATGGAGTGCTCTCCCGCCTACTTCAGCTCTGCTCAGCTTGTTCTAATGAATGTGTTGTTGTTTTTATCTAATTACACACGTGTGATGAGCACAGCACCCTGATGTATCACTAATAGAGATGTTGGTTGTTTTTCTTCTTAATTTTGCATTGTCATTTAAAATCCACAAGAGGACAGTACATGTCTTTTTTTTTTTTTAACTGCCAGCTTTCTACCAATTTGGTATTAAGTGTGAAACTGTTCTGTGTGAAGTTGGCACAGAATTTGGCTTGACTGGGCTTCTGTCCTCAATGGATTTTAAATATGTGTTCTTCTTTTCTGTCTTTTACAGGCCTGGCTGTCATGCATTTCCAGGACACTAATGAGCTGGATGTTGGCAACAACCCTAAAGTGGGCACCAAGCGCTACATGGCCCCAGAGGTGCTGGACGACTCCATCCAGACAGACTGCTTTGAGTCGTACAAGCGCGTGGACATTTGGGCCTTTGGCCTGGTGCTGTGGGAGATCGCTCGGAGAACCGTCAGCAACGGTCAGTCCTGCAGTAGAACACTTGAGTGTCATAAAGAAACTAGCGGGGTGTTTCATAAGCCTCCTGTTTTGGTATGAACTCCAGAGGGGAGTTCATTTTCATATTAAATACGTTATTTTCTTTATTTGATATGTTTATATACAGAAGCTATCTCTTTAAAGCATGCCAGTAAAATAATAAATAAGAATAAGTACAGCCAAAAGGGCTTTAGAGCATTTAGTGCACCACTAGAGAGGATGGTGTATACAGTATACAGACGAAAACGCGAAAGGTTATTTATCCTTTCCACTCATAAACTGTCAAATATACCGTAATTTCCCAACTATTAGCTGCGGTTTATACATTGATTTTGCAAAATTTCTGTAAATACACGGTGGCAGTTAATATGGTCTTAATATGTTTTTTTTTTTTGCTTGCATAAAACACTGTCCTGCGGTTTATACGGCTAATACACAGGAAATTACTGTATTGTCTGACTGCATATCTTACTCAAGTGATTGTGTGTGTGTGTGTGTGTGTGTGTGTGTATATATACCCTATAGATGTGTGTGTGTGTATTTGTATGTGGCCTCCTCACATGCCCCTTTATTTTTGGGTGACGGGCCTAGCTTTGCCCTCTGCAAAATGACACGGTGGTGTCTCATTTGAAATGGATCCCGATATCTCCCCTCAGAGTTAAATGGCTTTAGGGCTATTTATAGGAAGGTTCTTTTGCAGAGTAGGTTAGCACGGGACACAGTAACCTTAACTTTCCCTGCCAATTTCCACTCTCATTAGCTCACATTAACACAAGGGTAATAGTAGCATTAGCATTTCATTAAATGCAGTGTCTATTTAACCCCATAATGCTTAAACAATGGTCTTGATATTTGACCTACTACTGGCAAAAATAGTCATTTGTTGTTTGACCATATGCCGGTGAAATGACACTTACAGTTAGTTTAACCGATACAGGGAGGGAATGCCTATGCACTCAATTGGATAGACCTAACCAATTAGAACAACGAAATAACTTACCGTGAGATCCATAGGAAGAACACACGAACCATCCTTCTTCTCCACAAATGCTTTAACATTGTTTTCTGGTCTTTTAAAGTTATTGTGCCGTCAATATCTCCTACAACACTCATTAGCGAAATCTAAGAGATACATAGTAGGATAGGCTATTAGGAAAAAACTGATCGCCTATATCCCCTCCGTTTTTAAAAATAATTCTGTTGAACACTGATATGCTACAAACATGTTATAAACAGCTGGGAAAGGCTGTCGCAAATCCCTCGAACAGGTGGTCAATTAAGAGATTTCAAATGAACGAGGGAACAATATGTCACAATGCAACACACTGTTTTCCCTTGATGAAAGTGAAACCACGAGTTTTCCCACTTCTCAACTTTGGCCAACATTTTCAGAAATAGTCATTTTCAGTAATAAAACCTCATTGAAATAATATGCATTTTCCATATGGGGTTTTAGAAGCTATCTGTCTCCTTCTAGCCACAGCGTTTTTGTTGCAAACATAATCAACCTAAGCATGCTCAGATGACGTGATAGACGAGGCTTGTTGCTCACCTGTCCATCATCGTAAAGCCCGATTTGATTGGTCCGCCAGATTTGGGGCGAGCATAGTTGCTCCACAACGGAGCAATGCCAGACCGAACTTCCCAAACTCAAATGTTGTGGGCGGGACTAAGTTCGACTGGCACCCAGGCTACTCTAGCGCCACCAACAGGTCAAAGTTAAAGGTGTACACACATAACTTTTGACCCATATGCCCAATTTTTGAAAACGAGGTACCATTGAAATCCTTGGATCAAGCCGAGTTCAATTCACAGATCACATTTTCCAATTTTTACCAAATTTGGCACAGGTGATCTTCAGACCAAGCCTTAAATACATTTTTGATTTTCAAAAGCGTTTGCCTGTGAAAGCCAATCACAATCGTGAAAGTAAGGTCATATCTCAGCAACACTTTATATATATATATGACCGGTCGAGTTGCAGCAAGAAAGCCATTGCTAAGACGTCAGAATAAGAAAGAGGCTTGTCTGGGCCATGAAACACCACCAATGGACTACTGAAGACTGGAAGAAGGTGTTATGGACTGATGAATCAAAATTTCGGTTCATCACGCAGGATTTTGTACGCCGTAGAGTAGGCGAAAGGATGGTTCCTCACTGTCAAACATGGAGGAGGAAGCTTGATGAGCTGGGGCTGTTTTACTGGATCCAGTCAGTGACTTGTACAGTGATAGGCACCCTGAACCAAAATGGCTACCACAGCATTCTGCAGCGCCATGCAGTACCCTCTGGTATAAGCCTAGTTGGTCAGGGGTTCATCCTACAGCAAGATAATGACCCAAAACATAAGCCCAAGCTATGCCATAACTACCATAGGAAAAAAGAACAAGATGGTAAGCTTGAAAACATGGAGTGGCCAGCACAGTCTCCAGTTCGGTGTGATATTGACCTAAAGTGTGTTAAAACATGATACCGAGTGTGAACTTTTGTCTCATGGCTCATCTCGGCTTGTCCCCTGCACTCCGATATCTGGCGCTAGTTAGCTGATGCTACCAACAGGTTTTCAAAGGGGGTGCCTCGAGCATCGGCCTAGTCATGCAAATAAATCACTGTTTTACACCATTTACGAGGCTCAAAGTACCTCCACACTTCATTGGTTGACTTCCGAGGGCCCTGAGATTTAAAACGAGACATTGAGAACTTTGAAAAAGCACTGGTAGTTTATTTACAAGACGATTTATACAGACAGTACCTTCAGGAAGTTTACCGTTCGTTGCCATCTTGAATTTAGTCACGATAAGACTAGTACGATTAATTAATTAGCGGAATAATTCCGTGGAAATGCATGGATTCCAGTTGCTGCTACTGGAAGCAACTGGAGTCCATGCATTTCCACGGAATTATTTTTGCAATCTGATCCCTTATCATACTTGTTCATTCGTACTAGTCGCTCGATTTATCGTAACCAAATTCAAGATGGCGGCGAACGGTAAACTTCACTAAACTGTTTCAACACACTTTAGGTCAATATCACACCGAACTTCTCCTTTAAAACCCATTGAAAAATTGGAACCGGTAGTGTACATAGCAAGTGCCTTGCTCAAGAACACAACGGTGGAAGCTGGGAATTGAACCCACAACTTTCAGGCTACTGCACGCTAGCCCAGCTCCTTAACCACAAATTTGAATTTAAAGGAATACGCCACCCCTAGGTGAAATTAGAGTAAGTAAGTAATCCGGCGATTCCAGCTAGCATGTCGTTGCAAAAGTGAATCAAATAACTCAAGATTTTTTATAATTATTTCTCGTGACACGTACATTCACATCGAGTACAAATATCAATGCAAATTAACACGAAGGGATTTACTAGACCAATTTAGATTTGGAACTATTTTTGGGCATAGCACCGGCAAAGCACCGCTGGCGTATTCCTTTAATGTCACACAAGAAAAACCTTACACCATGTCCTAACAGGATCCAAGTAAGCGACTGTCAATGTTATCTGTCTACAGTGAATCCGTTAAATATGCCCTTCTATTGCGTCATATTTCTCATTCAGTATAGCAGAGCAAAGCGAGCGACAGAGAGAAATAGAAACTGGGCGTCCGACAAAAGTTTTCTCAAAACGTTGCATTACATCGTGCTGCTCGCGTCGCTTGCAGTCAAGACACTCCAATTGAAAACAATGTAATTAAATGGATTTTATCGCTAATGTTCGCTCGCATCGCATCCGGTTAGGACATGGTGTCAGTTTGACATAGGCTGTTAAAAATAATGTCCATGAAGTGTATTAGAATGCTGCACAATTCACTGTAAGCAAATTGCCTGGATTTTATTATACACTATTTTGTTTATACATTCTGAATGTCAGGCAGTAGACAGTTACGTCAGGGTTTCCAATCAGCTCAATCACATATAATCAGTTATATGTGCATTCATGAAAATTCGGTTAAAGAAATGCACATCTCCCACTGTGTTATGCGAGTTAAACTAAGGAATAATTCTGATCAGCTGTGGCTCAGGTGACACTGCAGAAATGATGAAGAAATGACCAATATATATGAATACACAGCAACCAGATGTAAGAAGTGTAGTGAAGGCAATAGCAGACAGGGGTGCCGCTAGGGTTGTATTCCATACTACGCACCATGGCCCAGGATGCTAATCCCCCCCCCAAAAAAAAGAACGGGTGCATGGCTACCCTACACATAGAGGTGTTTCGAGCTTTTTAAAATTTCTGGGATGAGGGAGATTTCACCCCCGGGATTCTTTTTTTAATTCTGGCTGCTAAACACACCATTTTAACGCAATTTGTGGGTGGGACAGAAATACCTTTACAGAGCAAGCAGCTCTGGCCATATCGGCTCTGGCTCACGTGACGTGAACATTGCTTTAAATGCATTATCGTGAACAAGGGAAAGAAAAGAAAAGAAGAAAGCAATGAGTCTATGTCGCGATTTGCGATAGGCCTAGGCCTAAAGAAAAGACCGCTATGGTCACCTAACAATAAGGATTTGCTTACACTGCTGTTTGGTTGTCCCAAACTTTGAGATGATCCATTAACTGAATCTTATCAATCTTGGAATCCGAACTACGATGTTCCAAACATAGTGACTGTAGGATACAATGCCTAATTTGAGGGGCAGCCGTGGCCCACTGGTTAGCACTTCGGACCTGTAACCGGAGGGTTGCCGGTTCGAACCCCGACCAGTAGGCACGGCTGAAGTGCCCTTGAGCAAGGCACCTAACCCCTCACTGCTCCCGAACGCCGCTGTTGATGCAGGCAGCTCACTGAGCCGGGATTAGTGTGTGCTTCACCATACTGTGTGTACACTGTGTGCTGTGTGTGTTTCACTAATTCACGGATTGGGATAAATGCAGAGACCAAATTTCCCTCACAGGATCAAAAGAGTATATATACATATACTTACTTATACTTAATCTCACTGCCTTCATGATAACTTTTAAGAACAGTGCACCTTTTACTGTTAAACACCTTAATAACGTTGCGTTTTTAAGCGCCAGGACTACTCATCATGTTGTGACAAAGTTTACACCAATCATCATCTTCTAAAGTATCCTTATGTTGAGATGTCCATTCTCTTTGCCTTAAACATAGGCTATCTTTTGTGTGTGAAGCATGTTTCAATTAAGACAGTACACAAGCTATTTTTATTGTTGTAATATTGAATGATTTTCATGAATAAAGCGTTGAAAAATTATACGCACAGTGCATACAGGATTACGCCTGGCGGCGCCACTGATAGTAGACACATGTTTAAGGTGCGGTATTTAAGTTGTTAGCTGGAGGTTGATACCTTAACAGCAGATGAGTTCATCGTCAGATAAGCTAATGTCAGGTACAAATGGCATGCCTTTACTCTCATTCAATGTATTATTTACAAAACATTCAAGTACATCCTGTCCTGGAAGAAAAGCAAAGAAACATTGGACTTAAATTTCTATATACTAAAGTATTAACTTCATAAAAATACTGTACATGTATATATGAATACAGTTTTAGAAAAGCAAAAGGCCCAGCAAGGACATAGGTCACAAATGCTCCACAACAACTAAGTGAGATTTTAGAGACTTTGCTTTGTGTCAAGTTCAACAATGCCCCTTAACTATTCTAAAATCAGACATCAAATTTTATTGGCTGACACCAGTGTTTACAATTATTTACTTGTCACTTACACACATGTTCCGTAACATTTTGCATTTTCTTGAAAATGCATTCTAGTTTCAATTAAAAAAAAAAAACCTTGCAGACTTGACCAAATCATCTCGGGGAGTGTTATAACTGACTGAAAAGTGCAAACTGATTTTTTCTGCAGCATTTTTATTCATAATGATGAAAAGTGTTAAAGTTTGTTCTTCCTTGTTTATCAAACCTTACCTGCTCATTCAAAAACCTAGTTAAGTAGAAATTAGTGTTATTTTGTTTGGATCTACTCCTGTTGGTACTCCATTAAAAAGCTTTTCCATTTATATAATTGCTGACTGAAAACAGGTACACCTGTCTATCCATACAGATGAGAACCGTGTTTCTTCTGTTGTTTCCATTTATAGGAATAGTAGAAGACTACAAGCCTCCCTTCCATGATGTTGTTCCAAGCGACCCCAGCTTTGAAGATATGAAAAAGGTTGTGTGCATAGATCAACAGAGACCCAACATCCCCAACAGATGGTTCTCAGACCCAGTAAGTACATAACTCAAATTTTTGTCTGCTAATTAAGCAGAGATGTGGGGAATATGGTAAAGAAAACCCTGTCTAGAAAGCATTGTGACGTAAGCTAGTGCAAGTAGGCATGATATAACTAACTACTTGGATCATTCTTGAGTCCGGAAAAATCAAGTGACCTGGAGACCAAATTGATCACTCATGTGCTGTCAATCATTTAAACAGCCTTCAGGAAAATTTACAGAAAATTGCTTTGACTCTGCTAACTGTATCCCTTTGTACATCTTTCCCCGTCTTCCCCCCCTTTCAGACTTTAACATCCATTGCTAAACTCATGAAGGAGTGCTGGTATCAGAATCCATCTGCAAGACTAACTGCATTACGCATCAAAAAGACTTTGACAAAAATCGACAACTCTCTGGACAAAATCAAAGCGGACTGTTGAACTCCTTCCAGATGGAAGACCCCCTAAAGGCCTTTAACAGAAGTCCAGTCGGAGGAGCTCCTGGGGTGGACTGCACGCCAGGACCCTCCCGGGATCTAGTGCTCTTATAGTGGCACATTGTATTTATTTTAAACTCTCGATGGGACACATTTTGGCATCCAAAGATGGTGTAGTGGGCATTTAAAAAAGATCTGGGAAAAAAGACTACTGATAGTCTTTGCTATTTGGTGACTATCCCTTTTAAGACATAGGAACTTTCCCACATAGTCATATTCTTCAAGGAAGAAAAAAATGTTACTTGGGCATTTTAGGAGAACGTATGTTACACCTTTTTTGGTTTTGACACAGCTTTGATTTGAAAAAAGAAATGTCTGAAAAAGAATATTTCATTTAGCAATATTGTATGTGCTTTATTTCCTTTATTGCACTAGCAATCTTTGCATTCCTTACTTGCACTGTTACAGATGCATCTGGAGAGAAAAAAATTCAACTTGCCAAAAAAGGGGAGTTCCTTTGTGTTTCACAATCACCATATCTCTATAGTAATCAGAGAACACAACAACAAAGGATCAACTTCGGCTGCATCTCTTGCACTTGTGTTTACGAAAGGATGTTCCTCTGCAATTTACAACAAACCTGTAATTTATTTAACACACTAACATTACAATAGTACTGCAGCTTTAGTCACTCTCTTCCTCCTTCCGAGATGTCTGATGTATCCTGCTACAGAACATTTTGTATATCACCAAGCATTTAGCATTATGTATCTGTTTTGTTTGTTTGTTTCATAAGCTTTATTTGATACAGATGCTAAAAGAGTAAATAAAAATTTACTAGATCATGCTGAACTCAACATATAAAGTAATGCCTGTAACGGTTTATTGTCTTACTGTGTACATTATCAAAGTAATTTAAGTTCAACTTTTTTATTTTATTTCATTCTTATTTTATATCAGTTAGTTATTTCAATTAATTAAATAGAAAACCAAAATGCATGCAGATGGTACCGGTCTCATCTTTGCATTTGAGGTTGCTTGTGTCAAACTGCTTATTGTTTATGGAAACTAGAATACATTTTGCTCAGCGTTGTCCCCAATACCGCCCATTCTCAAGACTGCAGACTTGTAAGTTTTAGCTGTTTTGAGCACAAAGGGTCTTTTCATGGGTTCACCAACAACTGCAATTTTGTAACAAAATACATGGGCTGTGCCTGACCAGTCTCAAGTCAGTCTCAGAAGGAAATGGGCAATTAATTTGTTTTCACCTGAAAATGTCAGATGTCTAAACTTGACCCTAAACACTGCAAACTGCACTGCATGTGATTCTGAGCCCTTGCCCAGAACGAAATGGTAAGCTGTTTAGTCCAGGCAGATTTCTATTCATTTGTGTACATGCCTGTTAAATGCCCAAATTCACAGCCGGGCTTTTTTTGAAGTAGTGGAATGGAGTAGAAAGTAATTTTATCCAACCCATATTTTGTGGTCCTAAATCCAGTCAAGCATTCTTGCTTGTATTTCAACTGTTTTAAATTATGAAATCTGTTGTAAAAGGGAATGCACTAGTATGTCCTCTGTTTCTGTGTGGATGACTATCAAGAGCACACAGTACTGCATTGCATTATGTGTGAGTTTGTTTAAGTGTAATAGTTGGAGCATTATTTCAGTATTGCTGGCAACTGCACTAGCTATTGTGACAACGGGGAAAAACTGTCACCAGTGTTATAGCCCATGTGAGACCACACATTCAACTACAAGACAGTCAAGGGCACAGACTCCATTGTAAGATCAACTACTGCTGATCACTGTAGGAAAGAAAATTACCAAGCGCAACATAATAGTATTAGCGTTATTGCCCTGACCAATGTTATGGCACCACCCTCATAATGGACATGATACACTCATAAATACAACCCCAATTTTCCCAGAACGTAAGTACAATCATGACGGCTGATAAAAGTACAACATTGCTCTTAATCTGTGTTGCATTTATTTACTTTCTCTGCTGTATAATAAATTAAAGAAGTATAATAAATGAAAGGTTCTCTGATCAGGAGAATATTTCGAAAAAATATTTAATTAAAGTTCTATGTGCAACTGCGGAGGTTTGAAAATAAATGTGTTTGTGTGCCCAGGACTCTGTACATGATTGGCAGACCCTGGCATGGGGCAAGCAGTTGTTGTTATACTGCACCCTTGACCTGGTTCTATTTGGATGACCCAAGTCGCACCAGAGCTGTCAACTCTTGTATGATAAGGGTGTGTCACTATCTGGTTAGAAAGTTTTCCACACCGCCACAGCCAATTGTACACCAAATAGAAAATGCAACTCTATCCACAGTAGTTATTTATACATGTAATTAAACATGTGAGTTGTTAAACAAATGGGATTTATTTAAGCATAGTGAAAAGTATAGTTTATCCCTGTTTTGACAAGGATTCAGCGCGACTGTCAACTATTGAGATTCCCCATAATCCGCATGTTAACAACTCACTTCGACGCATCAAGACGCGTCAGTCTACTCAGAAACATGCTCCATGCGGTGCACTTGATATCTTGTTTACCGGGGTGGCAGTACTGTTAAGCAAGCTTGCCGTCACCAACGCAGAAGTTCATCTCTACATCCACACGTATTTATCGCTAGGTCTGCTCATTAATCCTCTTACATTCCAGGCAACGGAGGCGGGGCAAAACTCCTATTGCGTATTCAGTTTTCGCTCTGGTTATTTAGAGTGGAGCAGTACTGAAATGTGGGTAAAGGAATAACATCGAAGAACACTGCCATGACTTTGCTGCGAAAAGCCGTGTAGACCGTCTGTGTTGGAGTCAAGCAGATGTAGGCTACCTCCCATCATGAGTCGCTTCAGGTACACAGTTGAGGCGACGTTGATATTTCTCTCCGTCGCTCAGCTCACCACAGGTACAGCAGTTTATTTTCACTTTCTTCTACGCTGTAGTTCACTGGTGAAATATATTACAGGACTGAGCTAGATGTAGCTGTCCATACAAACTAAACATGGCATTGACTTTAAAATACTCAGACGCAATCCAGCTACCTGTTAACTTCTTGCATTACTGCGCACGTAATTAATCTTCTTAAGATACAAAAATATGGGGAAAGCGCGCGCATGAACTCCATGACCACAGACAGGCGGATGATGACTTTCATTCATAATGAATTTTAACTAACATAAGCGATTTTGTCATGGACTCTGGACATTATGCAATTAAATGGGGTCATTATATAACAGACTTATAGGGAAAGTCAAAAGATCAGTGCTGAGTTTCTCATTATTTTATTAGCAGATCACAGGTGCGTTGGGAAAACCTTTACTGCAAGCATAAAACTCTCGTCATAGACTATAGCCTATCTTTATTTAATTTGAGGCTGCATACCTTTTTAAAGTGCGAAAAACTCAGCTCCTTACTTTTAAGTGTTAAACTGTCTTGCCAACAATACGCGTCAAAACCGTTTTAGACTTAAGCTATTGACAATGAAATATTTAAACTAAATTTACTGAATCTTTGCTGACATCTGTCAGCTCTTATAACACAATGACTATATAAAATATGTTAAAAAGCAAAGCTGACCAGCACTGCTGAAACTGAAATTATTAAAATATTGTTGGTTGAGAGGGTTTATTATAAATACCTCTCTCTGAAAATATCATGCAACAAAAGAGCCATTAGATGTATGAATCAAGCTAATAGCTTTATAAACAGCAGTAACTGTATAAGTGTCACAGGATTACCCAACATTTAAAACATATTTAAATCATTCTTTCATGGGCTCAAGATACAAATTAATCTAATTCCAGTTTTCCTAGAACACAGTCCAGGATTAGTCTATGGTGCAGTTATTGACCTCATAGTTGCTACTATGTTACTAGAGTTAGTTCTGTTCTGATCTGGCATTAAATCAGCACTAAGTTTTATTCAATCCCATTTTTAAAAATATGTGTGCATTCTGTTTGTCCATTCAAAAGAAAAGTTGTTGTTTTTTTGTCTGGAGCTATCAGTTGTATTTTATTTTATTGTGAAGCACTTTGGATATGTGTGCTATGTACATTCACATTACTTACTTACTACTTACTAAAACACACCTCTTCTGGTCAATCCATGTCATCACTGCTTCATTGAAACCACTGCACAAAAACCTGAATGCAAATGAATACTAAAATACAGTTGTGTCATTACTGACCAAGTCACTAAGAGCGTACTAAAACTGGGCACGGTCACTTGTACTGTGCCAGAGTACGGTTCTCTCCCGTTCTTGGTTTGCACTCACACTGCATACTATCAAACTGTACACAGGCACGGTTGAGCTGCTGTGCTCTAGAATCTTGGCATCGGCGTCATTATAAGCCCAACTGTACTGTGTCCCTCCTCCTCAAGCGTACCCGGGCACCGAAAAGCGGCCCATGTCCAGGTATGGTACGGAGTGATCACACTGGCCAAACGAACTGGACTCTGGGGGTCAAACATACTCAGGTACGGGACAGATGGCACAGTGTGAGTGTGCCCTTAGTTGTGTTCTGTCCTGGCTAGTGACAGAGAACATGCATAAGCAGGCAGAAATGGACAGCACATGGCTGTCACTATACACTCAGAATGATAGAAAATCTGTCACTTATGGAAAAGACCTTTGCCGCTGAAATGAGTCCTCGGATCAGTGTCACATGTAGGAAAAGATATGAGTATTGCATATGGGCCATATATCACCTTCTCTGTTACAATGTTTGAGCTCCCACACCATGGGATTTATCAGTCCATACTCTCTCTACACTCTTAAAACAAAAATGTGGTCCCTATCTGGACACAGAGATGTGTTAAAATAACAATGCAAGTTGTGTTGTTTTCAACACAAGCAGTGTTATTTTCAACACATTTTGTGTAACAAATAAAAAAGGAAACAACACAAACTTGTGTTGTCCCTATCTGGACACAGAGATGTGTTAAAACAATGCAAGGTAAGTTGTTTTCAACACATTAGTTTGTTAGTTAGTGTGTGGCATGTTGTTCTGTATTTAGATCTGCACCAAATTGCCTCATCAATCTGGACACATTGCTCACTGCAAGATGGAGCTCTGCATAATAAGTGCAGACAGAGTGCTCCTCTTTTGAAAATTCAGCTGCACTCAACCCAAATATATTAGAGTGGACGATAATGTCTGGGGTTTGGAAACAGGATGAGTGATATGTCTCAGTGAAACAAAAGTAAAAAAACACCCCAAAAAGGTTCAGCCTGTCAGACAGGAAAATTGCCCCAATCTCCAGCTGAAATGAACCAGTGTTTATGGATCAGCTGTGCCATCACTCGGAGGCTGTGCCATCACTCCGAGGTCAATTACACCTGTGGGAGAATTTACCCCCTTGGCTTTGTGGCTGATAGTCCTCATTTTAGGCACTTAATTACTTATATTGCCCCAGACAGGCTGGTAATGTGTCAAAGAGAGAGCACTCCTATAGGCTATATGTGATTTTTTATTGTGAACTGTAAAGGATACGATATGTGTGAAGGTGAATGCAAATATTCACAGGTGTCTAGGTTGATTATACTCCTGATAACCCTGAATATAGCTCAGGACAAGATGTAATACAACTGTATACATTTACACTTCTATGCACATTTCTAAAATATCCACCCATGGGACCATCAGAGTGGGTTCATATATTTTTTTTCAAAGGTCAGATTTACTGTGCCTGCTTGATAATCAGGGTTCCCACTCTAAGTCAAATGTAAAATTCCATGACTTTTCCCTGACAAAATTATGTATTACTCTATAATCTATTACTTTTTTAGAGCAGGAAATTAATAAATGAGCATTGAATAAACAGTTGGTTAAAAAGTTGGGCTACTCAAGTAAACAATAAATCTAATAACCAGATATACACATTAAATATTTGTATTAATGTATTTTGGCAAGTAAACTTTAAAGTGCTACAACAAAGTTCCCTGATATTCCATGACTATGCCCCAAAAATATGAAATTCCCTGACTTTCCATGTTCCAAAATTCCATGATATTCCAGAAATTCTATGACTCCTGGGAACCCTGAATAATGGTCACTGAGCACTTAAACTCTGATTCTTGATGTCACTGAGAAAGACTGAGTTTCAATGAGGGCAGCTTATCTTTGAGATCATTCGGTGTATGTTGAGGGAGAGTTATACCGCTGAACAGCTCAAGCAAAAATGCCATACGTTGGTTGATTAAAAAGAACGTTGTAAATCTGAAAACAGGATGGAGGCGGATATTTAATAAGTTTAGCTTGAATAACAAGGAGAGACTTCACTTTGATGTGATGTTTATTGAAGGAAGTGTTGAATTTCTGTGAAAAGTCGATACCCTCTGGAATGAATTCTTTCTTCTATGTATTTATAAATTTGTAGTGTGCTGATGTATGCTCAGAGAGCAGAGTGATTCCTCACTGAAAGATTCTCAATCTCACTTACAAATCCAATGGAGTCTAGGCCGAATCTCATTGCCCTCAATCAGAACTTCAGACAACACAGAAAATGAGTTTCAGATGGTCTCAGTGAAAGTCAACTTATTTGCCACTGACAAGCTGAGCACTGCGTTGTTGATGACTTTCTCTGGACAGTGCAGGTACAGACGAGCTGTTAAGATTAGCTAGGGTGTTAGACTAAGTGGCATTAAGCACATTTCTCCTGCAATTGAAGTGAACAATCTGTGTTATGTCACAGGGAAGACAGTGTCTTAAGAGAGCAAATAGCCACCAGCTCCCATGGATGGCTCTGAAAAACCTATAGCTAAAAGGATTAAAGCCAATTTCTGCCTGTCTATTTACAGCCCTTTTGTTATGAAGGAGACTGTGTACAATGGGAGTGGGATGGAAGTGTCTGTTGATTTCTTATTCTTTTAGGTTCAGTCAGGGAACCTTTCAAAAGAAAGCCTCCAAGTAGCTTCAAGCTGTCACAGGTGTGTTTTTATATGCCGTTGTTCAAGGTCCTTATCTCGATCGCTTTTTTTTGTCTCTTTTTCTTCCACAAAAACGGCTATAGAAGCACTGATATCATTCAGACTGACTACAAAGCCAAATAAATTGCAGTGTCGTCACATTTGATTGTTTTTGATGAAGACTTGATGTCTCTCCTCTGTCCTCTCTCCTCCAGCTCTGAAGTGTGTGTGTCAGCTGTGTGCCAACAACACCTGTGAGACGGGGGCGGACGGGGCCTGCTGGAACTCGGTCATGCTCATCAACGGCAGGGAGGAGGCCGTCAAGTCTTGCCTGTCTCCCTCGGAGATGAGGGGCCAGGTGTTCTGTTACAGCTCGCGGAACGTCTCCAAGAGGAACTGCTGCTTCACCGACTTCTGCAACAACGAGACCCTGCACTTGCATCCGGGTATGCTGCTGACCTCCAGCTCTCACCTCAGACCTGGAACTCCCAGCCTGTGGGAAGATGGGCTTCTGCTGTTCGGTTAACTACTAGCTTGCAACTACTTTGTCAAACTATCTGTTTTGCTGAGTAACTGAGTAAATGGTAATTCATTTTGATTGCCCTTCTACATGAGAATATCTTTGTCAGCAATTTATCATGGCCACATGATGGCTCTGAATTGAAATTCAGCTCAATAGCATCTTTGAGACAAGAGAGTCTTGTAGAAATCATCAGTTTCCGAATAAATCTAATGAATAACAAAGATGCACTGTGGCGTTTCAGAGTGCTGACTGGTTGCTAAGCAAACAAACCGCGCCGCTGGAGTTCACCAATGTTTAATTAAAAAGTGCCAGGATGGCTTTTCACGTTTGTCTGGAAACCCACTCATTAGCCAAAATACCAGGTGACCTTTCCTCTTCTCCTCCTGCCTCAAAGCTCGGCTCCATTATTCAGGCACAGATTGTCCGACCGCGTGGGTGTGTTTGTCTGGACCTTTACATGAACAGTCGGCTGGGTGTCAGGGGAGGAGTATCCCACCCTCACCCCCACCCTCCGCTGGGCCCCTCCACCCACGCAGGCCTTCCCTATTTCCTTCCCTGGGGCTCAGACCCACAGCCTTGCCAGACACACACAGGGGGATGATCCACGTCTATATCCTGTGACATAATAGTGCTAGCAGGGTGTACCTCAGGGCAGTCTGTGACGTGGTTGGGAGGGTTTATAAATACCTCTCTCGTTCCTGCAAAGCCTTGCACTCATCCGCTTGTTAGCTGGTCAGACACCTGAGTTGGCAAGAGTTTTAGATAATGGCCCCAGAAATGCCTGAGGTAATTAGTAGACAAGTGTTGTTGTTGGTATAGTCATCTGGTTGTTTTTCAATGGGATTAAATTTGTGTATAATATAGTATGGACTGATACATTTGTCATTTGTACTCTCTGAAATAGCCTTTGAGGGATTGTTCTGCACAGAATGGAACAGTATAGTGTCTCTCATCATATGTGCCATAGTTTTATCAGTATAGTAATGGATATTTTGGGAATATTATGACATTGCACTTTGCATTGTTCCTCATCCTGTCAAGAATTGTAAGTAGGGTGTTTTGCAGAGGCATAGGAAAGGGGCGGGACTTCCTGTGTTAATGTATGGTTTGGGTCAGCTAAGTTTTTAAAGTTTCGATAGATAATATTTTTATAGTACATACTGCATTAGACAATGAGGCAACTCACAATCTATTGCCTTAAAGTGACACCAGGCAAGCCTGATGAAGCTCCTTAGCGTCTGTGCGATGTCGATCGAGCCCTCGCCGGTCTGAAGCTCCTCCTACGCCTGTCAAGCCTGACGCAGCGCAGCCCTCGCCGGTCTGAAGCTCCTCCTAGCCTCTATGCGTGTCGCCCAGTCGCGAGCCCTCGCCGGTCTGAAGCTCCTTCCTTCGGTCGATTTGCGAGCCCTCGCTCGGTCTGAAGCTCTTCCTTCTTTGCATCTTCCGTCAAGGGTTTTCGCTGCTTCTTCGCCGGCTCTGCCATTATACACAAGTTTGCAACAATCGCTAGAGTTTCGTTAGCCTGCCTCTGTGCTGGGGATGCAGGATGTAAACTGATCCTGCTTCTCGCGATGTCTGAGACTTTGTGAGACTGAAGGTCGGTGGGTCGGATACACTGAACTTGCAAGCGGGATATTCTTCCTACAGGCAGTAGGGGCGGGCGAGAGAGTCTTCATTCCCCCTGTAATGAGTAATTTAACCATATACCGACTTACGAAGATGATTAATTAACATGAAAACGTTGCCTGGTGTCCCTTTAAATTATTAATTCATTAAGATAAGCAGAATTATTTTTGTCAGGTTGTATTATCACTGAATGCTAAAAGGTTAAGGAAATGCTAACAACAAACAACCCCACTTGGCCCTCTAGTGCATGTGTATATGAGTGGGCTATTGATCCAAAGGGCAGTGTATCTATGGGAGTGTTCCACCTCTGTGTTACCCAGCTGTGACGCCTGACACTGCGATGCAGTGAAGCTTATAATGGCTGTTCCCCTGGTTACCACATTGATTGTACGCACTGAGACTGAGTGATTCGGCGATTCACAAGTGCTTGTTAAATGACTAAAGCGATGGGAAAGCAATGGAAGGAAAAAGAGTCTGAGCTTTTTGTGTTCATGCGTGCTGTTTTTTCCCCAGAAAGCACTTATGGACCAATCACATCAACAACAAAGCACTTCGGCAGTTGTCCGAACAGTCTGGCAGGCCTATGAAATGAGCCAAAGTGCTGTGGGGGAGTGGATGTCAGCGGGGTGTTGGACCTGTGGCCTCATCCAAAGGCTCGCACTGGTGAATTGGCCCAACCAAAATCAATGGTTTTCTCTGGCTGTGTCTCGTTAGCATCGAGTAAGCCAACGCCCCTGCATCAAGAGTGGCCACAACCCTGTGGTCATCCATCCGCGGCTTTTAACATCACATCTTCATTAAGACTGCATTCCTCCCAAGAGGCTGTTGAAGTACATTCAACATGCTGGGACAGAAAGCTCATGTATCCTCATTGCATCACAGAACCCCAAAGCCTTTCACGTGCACATTATGGCCTTGGCTCACTACAGTTATGCTGATAAGACACATTTGGGTAAACAGAAACCAGAGATATTCCCAAAAAGCAGAGCATGTGTCTATCTATAATGCCTTAAGGCACACCAAATCTCTCTGGCTTTATGGTTTTCATCTAAAACTGTGCCGTGAGTAAATATATATGCCAAGGATTAGAGATGCTATAGTGTGTCTCTGTTCACAGCCATACAGCTCTTTGAGAGGTCAAAGATCCTCTCTTATCAGGAGGGCTATATCTTTTTGCTCATACAATCTATAATATAGAGTGATATTCTCATGTCAAATATGCTGTACAGCTGTCTCAGTTGAAATTGTAGCCACTGCCAAACTCCCTCTGTTTTCCACCCTTGACCTCAAAGGAACTTTTTGGAAAATTAGCTTATTTGCCGTCAACCCCAGAGTTAGATAAGAGGATACATACATGTACCCTTCTCTTCTCTGTACGAGCAGTAATCCAGTTTGACATTGTGAGCCTAGCTTAGCATAATTCACTGGAAGTGAGTTAGAACAGCTAGCCTATAGCTTTCTTTTAGCTATAGGCTAGCTACAGTATAGGCTAACTGGTCTAACTCACTAATTTATTAATAAGCTAATTTCACAGAAAGTTGGCATGTACCTTTAAATGTCATCTGTGTTTTGCTGACTTGAAATGTGCCTCCTGTATGAGCCTCCAGTTTCAGTCCCTTCCACATGAATCACACAATTCCCCATTCAACTGAGACTGATTCTGCCACTTTTGGTCCAGTTGGACTGATTTTTTTATTTCTGGTGGAAAGTAAAAAACACATTTTGAAATACCCAACTCTGGTTCTTGTCACACACGTACTCCCTATCTGGTCCCAACTTGTCAGCAAGCATTGCAACATCCCCCACTGGTCCCAATGGGTAAAGATATATGCTTGGATGCTTGTTTTATGAAAGTGGTATTCATTTTCAACACAAATCAGGGGAAAAAAGAAATCAACAAATATTGCTTCACAAAGTATTGCACCACATGTCATTTCAAAAGTGAAAAAAAACAAAACAATGAGTTGATAAAATAAATAAACAACTAACATTAGTGCTCCTCTTCCTATCATCATATTGGACCAGTCTGTGGAAGACTGAGGCATTGATTAGAGATTTTGTTGGCATCTCAGAGCTGTTTTCAGCTAAGTCACCTTACTTCTCGCCCACTCTGCGCATCAAGGACAGCCGTCTAAAAGTCAATGCCCCTCACTATTCCCCTGAATGATACTTAATCACATGGCTTGCACAGAGGCCAGATTGCTTCCACTGATCTTTCATCTTCTTTTGCACATACTATGAGTAATTGTTTTTCAGTGGGCACACTGATAATAAATTAGATTGCAGCGAGGAGTTTAATCTTGAGTCATAAATTGCGCTGGGGTCTGATTTGATGTTTTGTCTTGTTGTTTCGTCATGAAGATGATTCAGACTTTATTCACACTTAGGCTTTTGTGAAAGGGCTGTTATTTACATATTGACTTTTGTCCCTGCTACAGCTGAATACCTTTCTCACTTGTAGTCATCCCAGACTAAATAGTGAAAAGCCAGCTAGTTTGTATAGAGCACATTCATTTGCTGAATTCATATTGATTCCATCAGAATACCCTGCTATTCTAGCCCTCCGTCCTTAAAAGTCAATTTCCTGCAGAGTGTAAGAGAGAATAGAGTGAGAGAGAAAGAAATGCATATTGAAAACAATAACAAAATTATATTTTTATTGTACAAAATGTCTGTATTTTTAACTAAAGTCAGCCTGTACATTACCTGCTGTTTGTGTTGCTTATCCACATGTTATTGATGGTTATATGTTAACAGTAGCAGGCGTAGTCATTTTGATAAATGACAATTAGACAGTTACATTGTCTCATGGGCTTGTTAATGTTGCATTTGACATACACTATCATACAAAACTAGAAGATATTTTGTAAACCTCCCCATTACATGAACAGAGGTCTATAGGTCAGAGGATTTCACATTTCAACATCTCTGTCCGTTAGTAGAATTCTATAATTAAATCTGTGTGTGTGTGTGTGTGTTTCCAGAGAAGCCTCCTGAAGGGCCTGGCTGGGGCCGGTTGGAGCTGGCAGCGGTGATCCTAGTGCCCTCGTGCCTGCTGTGTGTGGGAATCATGATAGGCGTGTGCATCCTGCAGGGTCAGCGCTGTGCCCACGCCAGAGGCCACAAGCAGGACGTGGAGGAGCCGCTGGACGACCAAAGCCTCATGTCCGCCGAGAAGTGTCTGAAGGACCTGATCTATGACATGAGCACCTCTGGGTCAGGCTCTGGTCAGTGGCTCTCCTGAATGGGGCGGGTGGTAAGGGGTTGGATTGGGGCCGGAAATCTGTTTGAAAGGTCCTTTCCCTGCTCATTAATAGTGTGTGCTGAGAAAAACTTGTTTTTGCACACAATCCTAGCTCTGTTAAGTCAAGTTTTTCATGTTTCTTTGATGATGGCCAAAACTGGCTAAAATGCTAACTGTGCATGATTACTATCTATGACATGTTTCACAGTTATGATAGTCTCTCAATTTCTTTCCCATGAGAATTGACCAAACAAAGAACTATAGCATATGCAGGAAACTAAAGTGTGTTACTCAAGTGATTTTAGACTGGAATTAGTGGTTATTAATGGTGGTTAGCAATTATTTATCATAATGTATCTCTGTCAGGTTTGCCGCTGTTGGTTCAGCGGACCATTGCCCGTACCATCGTCCTCCAGGAGAGCATCGGCAAGGGGCGCTTTGGGGAGGTGTGGCGGGGCAAGTGGCGTGGTGAGGACGTGGCCGTCAAAATCTTCTCCTCCAGGGACGAGCGCTCCTGGTTCCGCGAGGCCGAGATCTATCAGACCATCATGCTTCGCCACGAGAACATCCTGGGCTTCATCGCCGCGGACAACAAAGGTGAGTCACTCACATGGAGTTCCGTTACTTTTCCTGGAGTTCAAAGACTAAGTAAAGGACACACAAGTTCTTTCAAACTAGTTTGAGAGCATGGAATCTAGATGTGGAAATCAGAGTTGTTGTTGTTTTTTTAACGTAAAACCAACTTTTATTTCTAGATTTATGCTTGTCTTCATAAAGGTCAGACAATCCACCGCAGCTTTATGCAGTGAACAGAGCATCATATGAATCACATGATTATATGTGTGACTGAGAATAAGAGTATCATCTCTCAGTAACCAACGCTGTGAATCCTGGCTTGTTGTAGAAGTCTTAATTTTTCATGCTGATGGGTGGGGTAATTTCAGTAATCGGCACAGCGGCATGTTCCTGCAACGGGATTACACGTGTGCATCCCTGCTAAGCTTAGTCGCAGTGTCATTTACCGTGTGTGTGTGTGTGTGTGTGTGTTTACTCCTCCTTTTATTGGGAACAGGGGATCTCAGACAATAAAATAATAGATGTCTTGTCGCTTGGAAACCTGGCTCAGGAAGAGGAGCATGTGATGTGCTCTGGTGCTCTGACATGGAAGCAGAAAGCTCCCTCTTTCTCTCTCTCTCTCTCTCTCTCTCTCTCTCTCTGTGTCTCTCCTCAGATAATGGCTCGTGGACACAGCTGTGGCTGGTGTCTGAGTACCACGAGCACGGCTCCTTGTTTGACTACCTGAACAGGTACACGTTGTCGGTGGAAGCCATGATCGTGCTGGCCCTGTCCATCGCCAGCGGCCTGGCCCATCTCCACATGGAGATCATTGGCACTCAGGGTGAGAGGCCTGCTTTCTCTGCTAGATTCATAGATAGACAGATATATTTAGACAGGTATATGTAATGGGGAAATTTTACTTGAACTCCACAAAACATACAACCATGTAATCAAACACAGACAGACCTAGATACACAAACAATTAAATAAATAGGTATGTCAGTTAAAATAGACAATAGACAAAAAAGAAATCCTCCTGAGGGACCCGAAGCATGGGATGCAGTCTCTATGACCTCAGCTTTTTATTTCATTTTAGGTGACTGTTGACAATTTTAATTGATACAGGAACAAAATAGTTTTTGAATGTATTCAATCGCTGCCAGTGCAAGCACTCATGTGTAGCTGATTAAGAACATTTGAGGCCTGGAGGAGAAAGGAGGAGATGTTTTGACTATTGGTGTCACTGGATTTAATTCTGTCCTCTATACATTCAGGTAGCCATTTCGGTAGCAGTTTTGTCAGTCCATCAGACCATGCTTTAAACCACAGCTATTGCCGTGGCATTTGGAACAAACTGCAGCTGGAGAGCTCTCATTTTAAAGAGCTTAGTGACTATTGTTGTGTGTAATAAATTACATAACGGATATGATAATGATCCAAAGAATTAGGTGAAAATTCAAATAGTCTGCAGAGCAAAATCTGCTTTCAATTTTTCTTTTCCAGTTTGTCTGCATGTCTGTAATGTTAATGTTGTTCTTTAGTTTACTCAACTTTCTTTACTCTTTTATGGTCTCACATACAACAGAGCAGTTTTATCAATAATTATCAATATTATCAAATAAATATGTATACAAATATATATTAAATCCAGCTGTATCCTGCTTCAACATACACATTTCAAAAGTTTTCACTCTCTTTCTCTCTCTCTCTCTCGCTATTAATTTCTCTCCCATCATTGAACAACTCCATACCTCACAGGAGGACTATAATTAGTTTAGTTACAAAAAACCCTGACAGACACAGTGTTGGAAGGGTCTGACTGCCCATGGCTTTTTTTATGTGCGACAGGAAAACCAGCCATTGCTCACAGAGATATCAAGTCCAAAAATATCCTGGTGAAGAAGAATGGCACTGCCGTCATCGCCGACCTGGGCCTGGCCGTGAAACACGACTCCGGCACCAACACCATCGACATCCCAGCCAATCACCGAGTGGGCACCAAGAGGTGAGACCTCTCCAGCTGCTCCTTGTCTTACATGTACGAATGGCATATTCACAGCCGTCTGTGTCCACACAGGTGTTCACATTAATATTGATTTCGCACCCCCGAAAATGACAGCTTGGAAGGACGGAGGGTGTGAAAAGGAGAAGCAGTATAGAAATGCAATCGCTTGGCCAGTCAATGTCAGTTTGACATTATTGGCCAGTCGGGGGTGCGCCCTCTAATCCAATGCATGATGCAGTATCAAACCAAATAAGCTGAGGCCTTACCCCCTCCCAACACCCACTCGCTTAGAGCGGCTATTTGCAGCTCGCCATATGCTCTCACATGTTAATATGGCGATGAGGACGTATGCACATGCTCATCCCCCATTATCTCTCTGACCACTCAGTGACCTGCCTTTGGGTTCAGGTTACTGCCTGGAGAAAGAGAAGAGACAGATGTGTCATTGTTTACCCTCCGTGCTAGCACCCCGCTTCCCCACCCCCTTCCCCACCCCCCTCTCTCCTCCTCCAGCTCTCCTTCATTGGTAGTAAATGAGTTCATCCCTTGCAGGTACATGGCGCCTGAAATACTGGACGACACGATCAATATGAACAGCTTCGAGACGTTCAAGCGGGCGGACATCTACTCGCTGGGGCTGGTGTTCTGGGAACTGGCGCGCCGCTGCTCGTTTCGAGGTAGGAGCTGTGGCAGCACAACACCACAGCACGGGGACAGTGAGTCACTGCAGACCATGACTCACTGCAGACTCCACATCTCATGCACACACACACACACAGACACCTATGAACGTAGGGCATAATATACTATTGACATACTATAGTAGATATGACTACATGGTAATGTAAGCAATGCCTTGCACACCACTATATATTGGAATGCATGCTTACTTACAAAAATAATTTGGAAACACACATTAAACTTGTTGTTGCTATGTGTTCTTAATTCTGTGACCAAATTGTTTTGGGCCATGTCTAACTAGTTGAACTGTAGCTACTGCAGTGATCCCAAACTCACTGTAGCAAAACATTTGGAGCAAACTGCAGCTAGGGCTCTCTCATTTTAAAGAGCTTAGTGACTATTGTTGTGTGTAAATTACATAACCGGTATATCAACATCGTCCAAAGAATTAGGTGAAAATTCAAACAGTCTGCAGAGTAAAATCTGCTTTCAGTGCCACTTTTCTGGTTTGTCTGCATGTCTGTAAGATCAATTAAATGTTGTTCTTTAGTTTACATAACTTTCTCTGCTCTGTCATTGTCTCACATAAAACACAACAGTGTTCCATTTACACTGTGTGCAAAATTATTAGGCAAGTTGTATTCCTGAGGATTTATTGTATCGTTGAACAAATACAGTTTTCCCAGTCAATCAAAAATGTTAATACACCTCAAATCTGAATATTTAACAGAGGAAAAGTGACTTTTGGCTTCATCAGGAAAATATCTATGTGTGCAGAATTATTAGGCAACTATTAGTGTGCAGAATTGTTATGCAACTAAATGAAAAGCTAAAATGTTCCCATCTCACTTGTTTATTTTAATTTCTTAGAGTAAGAATAATACATGAACAACTCAGTATGTACAAATACACACTTCTGACATTTCAAAAAATATTCAGTGACCAATATAGCCACCCTTCTTTTCAATAACAGTCATGAAGTTCTCAATGGGGTTTAGGTCAGGTGAAGAAGGGGGCCACGTCATTATTCTGTCATCTTTAAGGCCTTTGCTGGCTAGCCATGCAGTGGAGTACTTAGATGCATGTGATGGAGCATTGTCCTGCATAAAAATCATGGCTTTCTTGAAGGATGTAGACTTTTTCCTGTACCACTGCTTGAAGAAAGTATCTTCTAAAAACTGGCAGTAGTTTTGGGAGTTGATTTTAAGTCCATTTTCAACTCTAAAAGGTCCAACTAACTCATCCTTAATAATAGGTTAGACCGGCACATCCGGGAACTTGACTCGTGACAAACGTTCCCGCCCCTTTCGGGGGGAAAACGAACAACCCCTCTCATTAACTCCAACGCAAATTAGGGTCAATAAACGTAATTGCATTACAGAAATCGCAGGAGTAAATAATAACAAAAAATACCACAAATCAATATGACCACTCAATACATAACCACTTTGCGGTCGTTGACCGTGAAAGATACCTACACAAGCTTAATTCAATTAATATAAAAACATGTCCCTTCAGTCTCCCGAAAGTGCAGTGGTGCAACAACCCCACTCAGTGACCAGAAGTGTCACACGGTCTTCTCTTCTTATGGCTTGATGCCATAATTTTCTTCTGTCAGGATTTTTTTTGAGGACATGGTAGGCAAAAGAAACTCAGGGAGGGGTTCTTAGCTGTGTGGTTGGTACATGTCTACGGGTTCACTCTGGCTTGTTCTGAGGGAATGTTTTCCCCTCAAAAGGGGCATGGCGCAAACAACCTGCTATGTGTGACGCGGGTCCGGTTGTAAGTATAGCAGCCCATACCAGTACCCCACCTCCACCTTGCTGGCGTCTGACTCGAAGTGGAGCTCTGTGCCCATTAGTGATCCAGCCACGGGCCCATCCATCTGGTCCATCAAGAGTCACTCTCATTTCATCCGTCCATAAAACCTTTGAAAAATCTGTCTTCAGATATTTCTTGGCCCAGGCTTGACGTTTCAACTTATGAGTCTTGTTAAGTGGTGGTCGTGTTTTAGCCTTTCTTACCTGGGCCATGTCTGAGCACTGAACACCTTGAACTTCTGGACACTCCAGGTAGGTTGCATTTCTGGAATATGGCAGCACTGGAGGTTAATGGGTTCCTGGTAACTTCACATTTAATTCTTCTCAAGTCTCTAGCAGTTAATCTGCGCCTTTTTTTCTCCACACGTTTCTTGCGACCCTGTTGACTATTTGCAACGAAACGTTTGATTGTTCGGTGATCACGCCTCAATATCTTTGCTACTTCAAGAGTGCTGCATCCCTCTGAAAGGCATTTTACTATTTTTGACTTTTCAGAGTCTGTTAAATCTCTTTTTTGGCCCATTTTGTCTGAGGTAAAGAAGCTGCCTAATAATTATGCACACCTTGATATAGGGTGTTGATCACTATAGGCCACTCCCTCCCTCATTACACAAATACACATCACCTGATAATGCTTAAATCCAATTAGCATTCAAGTTTATATAGCTTGGAGTTGGAAAATATGCATGAAAATGGCAATAAGGTCAAAATACTCACTTGCCTAATAATTTTGCACACAGTTTTAGAATCACGTTCAACTTGAGTCCTTGAAAAGAAGTGTTGCCGCTGTTATAACTCGACATGACTGAAAAAGGTTTGTTGACAATTTAATTTCATTTTTTGTGTCAGGAATCCATGAAGATTTCCAGCTGCCTTATTATGACTTGGTGCCTTCGGATCCGTCCATCGAGGACATGAGGAAGGTGGTGTGTGACCAGAAGCTCCGGCCCAACATTCCCAACCAGTGGCAGAGCTGTGAGGTGAGCAATGGAGGGGGTAGAACAGAGGAGAGATGTGGCAGAGTTGTGAGGAGAGGAAAGGAGAGAGGAGAGGAGAGGACAGATGAGAGGAGAGAGGACAGAGGAGAGGAGAGGACAGATGAGAGGAGAGAACAGAGGAGAGGAGACAGAGGGGAGGAGAGGACAGAGGAAAGGAGAGGAGAGAGGAGAGGACAGAGAGGAGAGAGGAGAGGACAGAGGAGAGGAGAGAACAGAGGAGGAGACAGAGGGGAGGAGAGGACAGAGGAGAGGACAGAGGGGAGGAGAGGACAGAGGGGAGGAAAGGAGAGAAGAGAGGACAGAGGAGAGGAGAGGAGAGAATAGAGGAGAGATGTGGCAGAACTGCCCTTACGAAAATTCACTCTGGTTTCCTATGGTTTTATGCAGTAACTGTGGTTTTACCATGGTACCCCATGGTGATGATCACCATGCTCCTAACCATAGTACTACTATGGTTTATGCATAGTTCTTCATAGTAGCTTTGGTACCACCACCATGGTTCCCCTATTGCACTTCATGGTGACTGTGCTACTACTATGGTTTTAACATGGTAACCGTGTAACTACTATGTAACAGTCCATGATGTTGCAAAGTTGGGTTAGGAACAACTATGCTTTATACCTTCTGAAGAAAACCATGGTTTATACCTTCTGAGGAAAACCATGATTAATTACCATGGTAATGCTAGGGTTTAACGACAGTCAACTATGATAAAACTGTAGTGATAAACCCTGATGAGCTCTTACTGACAACTGCAGCTGAAGCATCATTCGCGCAGTAGGTAGCGTGTCATCTAATCTAAAGGTTGTGAGTTCGATCCTCACATGGGGCATGGTGCTTTTTTTTTAATCAATTATAGTGATAAACCATGGTTATCATAGTTACCCAAAAAAACATTAAACCAAAAAACCATAGTAAAACCATGGTTAATTTTCATAAGGGTGTGAGGAGAGGAGAGGACAGAGGAGAGGAGAACAGAGGAGAGGAGAGAGGAGAACAGAGGAGAGGAGAAAACAGAGGAGAGAACAGAGGAGAACAAAGGAGAGGAGAAAACAGAAGAGAGAAGAAAACAGAGGGAGAGAACAGAGGAGAGGAGAGGAGAGGACAGAGGAGAGGACAAAGGAGAGGACAGAGGAGAGGGAGGAGAGAACAGAGGAGATGACAAAAGAGAGGACAGAGGAGAGGAGAAAACAGAGGAGAGAACAGAGGAGAGGAGAGGACAGAGGAGAGGACAAAGGAGAGGAGAGGAGAGACAGGAGGAGAGAACAGAGGAGAGGAGAGGACAGAGGAGGAGAAAACAGAGGAGAGGACAGAGGAGAGAACAGAGGAGAGGAGAAACAGAGGAGAGGAGAAAACAGAGGAGAAAACAGAGGAGAGGAGAAAACAGAGGAGAGGAGTGGAGAGATGTGGCAGAGCTGTGAGGAGAGGAGGGGGAGAATAGAGGAGAGGAGAAAAGAGGAGGAGATAAAAGAGGAGAGGAGAAAACAGAGGAGAGGAGAGATGTGGCAGAGCTGTGAGGAGAGGAAGGGGAGAATAGAGGAGAGGAGTGGAGAGATGTGGCAGAGCTGTGAGGAGAGGAAGGGGAGAATAGAGGAGAGGAGTGGAGAGATGTGGCAGAGCTGTGAGGAGTGGAGAGAACAGAGGAGAGGAGGAGAGGATGTGGCAGAGCTGTGAGGAGAGGAGGGGAGAATAGAGGAGAGGAGTGGAGAGATGTGGCAGAGCTGTGAGGAGAGGAGGGGGAGAATAGAGGAGAGGAGTGGAGAGATGTGGCAGAGCTGTGAGGAGAGGAGTGGAGAGATGTGGCAGAGCTGTGAGGAGAGGAGGGGGAGAATAGAGGGATGAAAATGCAGATGGAGGTTGGAGAGAAGTAGTGGAACACAGACAGGAAACAGATTTGTGGGCAGAAACCCTGATCCTAACCCTAGGGGCTAGATGTGGGAATACAAAACCAGGAACAATGGGGAGAATAGAAAGACCAACACGAAAAAGTTAAGAACAGTAAAGAGGAACTTTCTTGGAGTTGAGTAAAGAGTAATGGATAAAATAAGAAAAAGAAATCCAGAAAAGTTTATGGAGAAGATGCAGAATGAGATGAGAGAAAGACAGAGAGGTAAGTGGTGGAGATGGCAGTCTGGAGGAGAAGAGAGTTGAAGGTAAAGTACCCTGCTGTTGCAATCAGGTGTCACAGTTGGCTTTGTGCTGTCTGTCTGCAGGAACCTTGAGCAGCTCGAAGGCCTCTGTAGACTGTATTTGCACTTTGATGTGTCACTTTATATTGCAGAATAGGTGATATTTCAGGAATGTGTATTAGTTTTAGTGCTTGTGTGAGAGTGTCAATATTTATATGTGTGTGTGTGTGGTGTGTGGGTGTGTTAGTGGAGAGAAAAAGAGAGAGAAAAATGGAGAGGAACACTTGCACGTCCGTGTGAATTGTCCTGAATTTCCCGTCTCTTTGAACCTGGCAGGCGTTGCGAGTGATGGGTAAAATCATCCGAGAGTGCTGGTACGCCAACCCCGCCGCGAGACTCACCGCCCTGCGGGTCAAGAAGACCATCTCTCAGGTGACGGTGACCAAGGACATCAAAGACTGAGCAGCCCCTGGGTAGAACGAGTTGTGCTCTGGTCCAGCCTGAATCCTCAAAGACACTGCAAGGTGACCCTAACACCCCCCTCCATCCCTACACAGACTTCAATATATGCCAAAGAACCCCAGTGTCTAGCAGCGAGGATCCCCGTTCCACTGTTCTATATCCACAACTGAATGTGAATCAAATCATGTGTATTCAAAAACTGTGACTCTAGGGAAAAAGAAAGGCTTTTGGATATGTGTATATACTTTGCTACCTCAAGTGTTTTATTTTTGTTTTCTATTTTTAAAAGTGCCAAATGCTATGAGTTGCACATGTACTCTGCTTTCTCGTGCCATAAATGATATGCTTGGTGTTCATGCATACTGATTGTAAATGTTACTGAGTAACACTCTTGGCTCAGCTGAAGAGGAGGACTCGGTGTTAGTCCACTCCTTAGATGGGCAGTCACTTGGCTACTACTGACCAAAGTCTCCACTGGAAGATTAATGTGTCTGAATCTCTCCCTGTAAACAATCACATTAACACTCCTACATTTACCCAAGGGGCCAATCAAGTGGTTGTGTTTGTCATCTAAGTGATTGTCCCTCGAATATCTCTTCTGAGATGTCCCTGATGCTCTTCTCTGTAGCCCCTAGAAACCCAGGAGGCCAAATAGAGAGGACAATTTAAGCACATTTTTGCCCAGAATCCATCTTTAAGTATTTCTATTCAGTAGATCTGTTTTTATCTCGCTTTGTGTAGAGGTACAGCTGAAATCAGATGTCACTGAACTCTGGTCTCTTACCAGCTAATCATATGAAGAGAAGATCAGGGAAACATATCAGTCAAAGAGAAACCTAGAGAGTACAGCTGAGTGCACACTATGAACTGTACTGTGTGTGTAGGAGAAAAGAGAAAACATTCACTCAATGCCTTCATCATGAAGGCTCTGTCTAGTGAAGCCTTACTTCTTCAAACTTGCGAAAATATAGAGATTATATGAATGTCTATTGATCTTCATAGCTAAATTTGTAATCCTCAAAGGTGTTAATTGATGCACTTTTCTTGTACTGTGTGTCACTAAACAATGTTTATACATTTAACTTCAGTGGAAAATGCTTTACTGGATGTTTTTATGTGCAAATATAATTATGATCGTAAAAAAGTGATTTTAGAGGTCTTATTAACAAATCACTTTAATTGAAGGACTTATGACAGCACTTTGCTGACAGATTGGTATATGAAACTTTGCTTTTGCTGTTTGCATTATATAAGATGGGAAGTATATGTGCTGTGTTAAAACAGTGTTTTGTGTAAACAGAGACTGCTTGATTGCCTCTGTCATGAACAGTACTGCCATTTTTCTCATACAAAGGCTTTATTGCTCTGCTATGACACTGTGAAAGAGGAACATGAAGTGAATCTGGTTTGTATCTCCCTGTCTGGGGGCTGCGCCAGGTGAGCGCTGAGCTGGAAGCAGGCATCCGTTTGTGTCTGCGGTTACTTGGGTTCTTCTTTTCTGTGCTGCTGCTTGTGTACGTGTGAGTGTGAGACATTCTGGTCTGTTACCACAGGAGGCTGTTTTTTAAAGAGAGAAAAAAAATCAAGCAAGCACTCCTTAGGCTTTCATATGTACTCTGTTGTTTTTAGACTTGGGGTATATAGATATAGATATAGATATAGATATACTGACCTTAAAATGCTTCTATCTTAACAGTGTCTAGTTGCTTATGTGGCTTAAGAAAATGAAAAGAAAAAACTTAACTTAAAATCTTCTTGCACTAACAGTTATACCACTGTGACACTGACTTGCTATGCATGACGCCTAGTGTTAAACCCAGTCAATGGCCTATCATTTGATGTCTTTGGTTTCAATTCATTTGTTGACTGTCCAGTGTGTGTACCCGCATGCCAATGTCACAGTGAGCATGTGTTCTGGTCTGCCCCTGTCTCTGCACATAGCACTGGATTCAAATACAATGCACTAGGCAGAGCTTAGTGTCCTGGGGATCGCTATTTACAGTGGGGGGGCAAATAGGGTATATAAAAGCCCTCATACACACTGCTGAAGTGCATGGTTTGGAACATAGCACTATGCATGTGAAGTATTGTCAGTGACCCTCACACATTAGCTACATAATGACTCACTGCATAGAGTACAGTACATATGAATGCCTTCAGGTTTGAAAACAGTGTTGTATGTTACAATGTCTCTCGTTGAAGGCCCATTCCAAACAGGAGATGGTTTCAATTCTTACCAGGTGTAGCATTGTTGTTCCTTGCTGAGTCACACCACAAAGAACGCTTTGGGGAATTTATCTCTGTTTCTGTTTTGTTTTACTTTGTTATTATGCTGAAAGCATGTAAAATGGGCGCTCATACTCCACGTTATGCTTTGAGTTCCGATCTCTGTGTCTTATTACAATTAGCAGTATACTTTATCTCTCAAGTCATGTTCTATTTATTGTATTCAGATGTGTGTTAACTGTGAATAAAGTATTTTTGGTTAACATTTGAGGTCAGTATTATTTCAATAGAGGAGAATTTCACCTTCATCTTCGTACTGAGATGAATAAATTAATCTGAGATTAATCTTTTTTAAATGTATCCATCCACATCACTAACCTCTTTATCTTTATATTCTAGAAATAGTATTCAATATGTGTTAATATTGGATACTTAAATGTTCATGTAACATACAGTATGTAATATTTATTATTAAAGTGTTATAGTTTGTAATGTCACATCAGGTTAGAGGGTCATTATGTTTCTCCATCTCTTTATAGGAATAGTCATAAAGATTATGCTTATAGGCATTGTGGTCTAAACTAAAAACCCCATTCAATGTCCTTTTCCTGACAAAGAACATCCGTTGCACTGAGAACTCTTACCACTAACCTGATCTAAACATGCAAAGTTGACAGTTATAACGGATTTGACCGTTAAAACAAATGCAAGCCAGTCAGGCAATTCCATGCCTGAACTTTGCAGATATGACTCAGCATGTGATAATGTTGAGAGAGAGTATGTGTGTGTGTGTGCGTGTGAGATGTGAATGTGTGAATGTGTGTGTGTGTGTGTGTATGTGAAAGTTAGGTCACAGACAAGTTGCAAATGTATGTGTGTGTGGAAACTTAATGCTGGTGTGGTAACACTTGACTGGCCACCTTGCCTCAATCATTTAACAGCCCCAAGTCTGTTAGAATCATGTCTGACGTCACAATCATTTGCACATCTAAGTGCAATTCTACTGCAACTCTGCTTCTGTAAACTCATTTAGCTCTTGTTTGTATGTGACTCATTCCAATACTGTACTAAGCATAGCTCATTCAGAGTTACCTGCAGTTCAACGGCAGGAACCATTTCTGAATGAGATACCATGTACATGTACCCTGGGCCTCTCTCAAAGTCTATGAACTTGCATATGACAAAGAATTCAATTCACTCATACCAAGTGACACAGATTTAAACAATGACTTATGGCCTACCATATTTTAAAAAGGCCCTTTACAGTAGACAGAAAATAATGTTGCTGTCTCCATCCAACTTGAACTCAGCTGAACTTTTCCTCCTTAAGACAGAGGGAGTTCTGATGCCCAGACAGTCCTGTGTCAGGCTGGACACAAGGCGATGCAAGAGGACAGAGGGGGCCAGTGGGACAGAGGATGTCTGAGTTGAGCAATCAGCTGTCTGTTGGTCTACTGTAGAAATTGAGGCAAGGGCTGCGGGAAAAAATATGAACAGTGAAAAGTTATTTCACATTTCCTCTTTCCTCGCTTGAGCAATTGAACAGGGGGAAGCTGTATGGCAGTGCATGGGTAACATCCGAATGTGCTGAAGGTCAGTTTGATTTGGCTTGAATCGAACATTACAATGACCCTTAAGAAACTCTACTCTTATAAAGGTTTTTCCCCCAATCATGTTTTTGCCTTTTTTGAAATTTTAAAAAAATACCCCGCCACCACCCACTCCCCTCCCCATCCCCCCCAAAAAAACGGAGCTGTTTTCTTTGTGACTGCTGACCTGTACGTGATACGCCTTTTCAGGAAAAAGGCGCGTGTGATGCCGCGGCTCCAGCGACCCGTGCGCTGTGTTTGTGGAGCAAGTCTCTGGCCTCAAGCTATGGCTCAAGCCTCCCTTTATCTGCCACCGTGCGCACCGCATAACTGCCCTCACAGGCCCTTGTCCGGGCACGCATGCGGGGCTGTTGCTGGCATCTGTGGCGGCGGGCAGGCATCCGTGGTGGCACATGCCAAAGACCCCCCAGGAAAAGGGAGACAGAGAGGAAACAGGTGGTGGTGGGGAGGTCGGCAGCAGAGGGGCTAGTTCCCTTCATGCATCTCTGACTTCAGACAAACCATGAATCAACTCATCTCAGAGTTCAGGCTACAGACACACAAAGGCATATTTAACTTGTAACTAAGCAGTTTCCCTCACAGCTGAAGTGCTTAGAAATAAATAAATAATAGAATGAGGTGGGCAGATAAAGAGAGGAATAAAGAGAGAGAGGGAGAGAGAGAAAGAGGGAGAGAGAGAGAGAAAGAGGGATAGAGAGAGAGAGAGAGAAAAAGGGAGAGAGGGAGAGAGAGAGAGAAAGAGGGATAGAGAGAGAAAGAGGGGGAGAGAGAGAGAAAAAGGATGTATGTGAGGCTTTTGATCGACGCACACAGGTCCACTGTGATCACATGGGGAGGATTTCCGTCCCCTGACATACACACGCACAAACGCACGCACAGTCGCACACACACTCTCACTCGCTCACTCACTCACTCATTCCGCCGAGTCCCACAGGCACTCACTCAGCCTCTGAGGTCACCCTCGCACGCATGCAACCAAACCGCTGGTGCAGCTTCTGAACGCTATGCAGCTGTGATCCGAGAGCCCAAGCATGACATCCACCATGAGCTTCAGATCGCTGGTGCGCCTGGACAGCCAGGACAGCAACACCCGCGAGGGCAGCCTCAAGAAGAAGAGCCGGCTCTGGCACAAGCACTCCCTGAGGGGCAGCCTCAAGTCCCGTAACGGGAACAACTCAGCTGACACAATGGGACGACAGGTACCGGCTCTCACTCAGTTTTTCACCACAGTCCTAACCTCTTAACAAAGTTGGCAAAACTCAATGTGAAATTTGAAATGACTAATGTGTATATGTGTATTTGTGTATATTTTTTCAACATAGTTGCTCGTAGAAGGGGCTTTTGATGTTTCTTCTGTGCTTTCAGTAAACCACAGCTTATAGTGCAGGGGCTGCAAAAAGAACTACAGGAGATTGAATGTGTTTAATCTGTGCTCTTATGTAATAGGTGATTTATTCTGCTTTACAGTATTCACTGATCCTCTGCACAGGCTATATGTTGCATTTCATTTCATGCATTTGAGTTTGTTTCGCCTTCAGTGTTGATCACTTTTTCAGTCAACTTTCCGTCATGCAATAGTCTTCTCTTGTTGACTTCTAAATACAGAATAAGTGCCTTTCAATCTTGCTTAACTAGGTCAGTGAATAGTGTGGTTCAAATGTGATATTTCCTCTTCCACAGTTGAACCGAACTCGCTCCAACTCTCTGGTGGATTACTCCGACCCTCTCAGGTAAATATATAGACTGTTTTGCCCGTTCTGTCTGATACAACACATGCATTTAATGTTGACAGACTAGACTGATGAATTGGCAAAGTTGCCGTGCTAAGCTCATTTTTTCTCCGATGTGTTCACACACAGGACCACAGTGGTGCTGGAGAAGCAAGACAATGAGGCGTACGGTTTTGAAGTGCAGGTAAGAATTCAGACTCTTTTGATGTTGCTCTTGCAGCAAAAGTTGCCTGAGAATGCATGTCTATAATTGTAAGTGTGAAATATTATATCACACATCAACAACTCTATATGCATTTGAAACTCAACTGTAAAGGTGTATTCTGTAACACCGTAAACGTGTGTTTTACAATAGACTACTTACACCCTAACACACAATTTGCAGAGATGCACAGTGCATAATAATACACCTCTTTCTTGTGACCATTATCATAATTAATTTATATAACCTGAGCTGTTTGCTTGTGCGTGCGTGTGTGTGTGCAGACGTATGGGGTGCAGCTGAAAAACACCACGGCGGTGGAGATGTGCACCTTCGTGTGTACCGTGCAGCAGGACAGCGCAGCTGAGAACGCAGGCCTGAGCGCTGGTGAGCCGCCCGAGAGCCCACTTCCTCTCTACCCACCCCTGACCTCCACACCTCTTTCCCACACACATCATTTCTCTCAGCTTCTCAGTCTAAATAGGTATTTGTTCTGTTCCACTTCCCCCCACCCCACTCTACTCACTGTGTTCTCTCTCTGCACGCTCTCTTCCTCTCTCTCAGGCGACGTGATTGTCACTATCAACGGCATCAGTATCGAGGGTTCCTCTCACCAGGACATAATCAGCCTGATCAGGGAGTCAACCAACGTGCTAAAGTGAGCAACATACTGTACCGTGGGGGTTTACTGTGCTTTGGCATGTGGTGGGTGGACAGAGGGTGTTAGTGTTGCACGGTAACATCCATGTCATTTAAAGGGACACCAGGCAAGCCTGATGCTTTTTCTCTACAAAACTCCCCCTCGCTCGGTCTGAAGCTCTTTTCCTTTTCTTTGCATCTTCCGTCAAGGGTTTTCGCTGCTTCTTCGCCGGCTCTGCCATTATACACATGTTTGCAACAAACGCTAACGTTTCGTTAGCCTGCCTCTGTGCTGTAAACTGATCCTGCTTCGGTAGGATACACCGAACTTGCAAGCGGGATATTCTTCCTACAGGCAGTAGGGGCGGGCGAGAGAGTCTTCATTCGCCCTGTAATGAGTCATTTAACCATATACCGTTACAAAGATGAGTAATTAACACAAAAACGTTGCCTGTTTAAAAGACCAAATAAAGAAACTGCCAGCAATTAACCACTGTTAAGAACACCTGGTTCCCCACGAAGGATACAAGAATGAGGAACCTGGTCAGAACAGAAAAAACGTGAACTGAATTAGTTCTGCTCCCACTGCACGCTCATGCACTAACACGCTCCAGATTCTCTGTGTGGGGAGTTGTGCGTTATCTCACTGTTCTGGTGGTGGTTTTCTCTCCTCAGGATGGAGACAGTCAGTGGGACCCTGGTGAAGAGAATTGAGCTGGAGAAGAAGCTCAGCTTACTCAAGGTAGGTTTGACCAAACCATGTGTGTTTGTTGTAAGCATGTGAGCAGGTGTAGAAATGTGCACTGATATAGTGGAGGATAGGCTACTGATGAAGGAAGTGATAACATGCAGCCCAAAAAATGCTCTTTCACAAAAATAGTTAGTCCTGTAGTGCATTCTTTATAGCTTGGGGAACTCAGAAAATTGTGTAAGTGGCTTGCTTTCTGAAATGTAATGCATCGGTTACAGTTACACTCTCCAGTTTCTGAAAAATGCTTAATTTTTCTGCTCTGCTCATGTATTAATGTGAGGGTTTTTCTTTCTTTTTACCTAAACAGCAAAATTTGCGCGAAAGATGGGTGGAGTTGCAAGCCCTCACTCAACAGGAAAAGCGTCTTACTAGAGGTGAGAAAAACACGACAGCTGAAAAACCCACTTCACATACACAAACTCTGCCACCCCCATTAAGAAACTCGTATGAGAAAGTGATTGGTGCAGGGGGGAACTCCACATCTGACTTACCATCATCAAAAACACACAGCACACTTCACTGGAAGCACACCAGTTTATTCACCACGCCTTGTTTTGTGTGGATGGTGTGCATGTGTGTGAGTCTATTTGTTTTGAGTGAGAGCCTGTGTGTATGTAAGTGTCAAAACCACTGAGAGGGCTAAACGGAACTCGAGAGTGGTCTCCACCCAGTTCCAGTTCTAAGTTCTAGAGAACTGCTGGGAAGTGCTGAGCGCTCACTATGACGCTCACTATGACGATGTGTGGCCTGCACCGTGTGCAGTAAGTAAAGAGTTGTGCCGCTCTGCTCTGCTGTGCAGGTAACCTGGTGGACAGTGCTGGCATGCCGTCCCTGGAGTCCCTCATATCTCTGGCGTCCCCCCCAGCCAGCGGGGCATGCGCTTCTCCAGCGACAGCAGCTGCCGCAGCCTGCTCATGTCGGACAGCGAGGATGGCATCTCGCCGGTTTTCGACGACTGCAACAACCCCTTCAGCCCGCTGAGCCCTGGCGGTCAGTCTGTCTTCTTCGCCAAAGGCCCACACCGGCCGGCGCTCACCCGCACGCGCAGCATCAGCAGCGGCAGCCCCTCGCCCTCTCCGACCTGCGACGCCAGCCGCGTGACGTCGCTGTTCGGCACGCTGCCCAGGAAGGGACGCAAGGGCAGCGTCCGCCAGCAGTTCTTCAAGTTCATCAACCACTCAGTGGAGGAGGAGGAGGCCAGCTGAGCGGCCACAGTCCAATGACTGAACACTAACCTCTTGTTGACCCCAGACGAACGTGAGACGTGAAAGCGTCGTCACAGCACCCGACCAGGTTGCGCTCAGGCATTAAGTACTCTGCACTAGAGAGCCTCAACCCACCACACAGCGTTTAGTCACTGGACTCAACAAAAGCACGTTAACAATAGGCCTCCAGTTATTGTGTTTGCACCTGCTGAAATTCATCTGTTTGACTGTCATTGGGACAATGAAGGCACAGAGACAAATATCCACAGAGTGTCTGCCATGCAGGTGCAGGTGAATGGTTGCAGGGTGAGTCAAGTAGTCCGTCAGAGAGGATTCACTATGACTCTGCATTGCAGTGGAAAGGTCCTCAGTTCCTCCAGTAAGGGCTTAGTTACTGAACCCCATAAAACGCTTAGGAGTTTGTAGTGTTGCACTGACGTGATGCACTGAACTCACTTCATCTCCAGACACAAACCTGGTTCAAAAGAGCACAAGGTTATCAGTAGCATAGAGAATCTGCAGCATTAATGGCATCTTGCATTAAAAACTGTAATTATCCCATTTTCAGTGTTAACCACAACTACAGGCCTCATTATCTACTGTTTCATGTTTGTTCAAAAGATGTAGCCATGCAAATCTTCAAAGACTAAGGAGCACGCACTGTCTGGCTTGCTGACCTATTTCAACGAATTACTGTAAATCAGAGGAGCAGATATCTGAGCTTTTGGATTTTCTTTGAAATACTCTGTCCAATCAGATATGTCCTATCCAGGACACATTTTTAAGTTTAGTAGCAACAGTCTGACACAGAAATCGAAACCGCACGGTTTGTGTGAAGCTCAAAACAGGATGTGGGCTGTCACGGTGCTACCCTCTAGACTGTATCTTTTTCGCAGAGCTGCTCTCTGGTACGTGCAATACATGCCAGAAGTCACCTTGCTGTACCTATGGGCTTTTTGAGCACAACTGGGACCTTATTCACTGGAAACAGGTTCACAATTCTTAGTCAAATCAGGACAGAGAGTGAGAGGAGACTCGGTGGATTTGCATGCATCCTGACTCCATGTGCTATAATCAGTTTCAGTCCTATTCCAAGCTGAACCCATGTGAATCCTATAAAAGTCTGTTGACATGGCACTGGCCTATTGATTTCTCCTCTTGATATGTTTCTGTTTTGAATAGGTTTCTCCACTAGGGGGAGTAGCAGTGGAATTAGCAGATATAGCAGTGCCATTTGGTTTCAGACTAGAATAGCAAAAGGGCACAAAAAAGGGGAGTGCTGAGAGGGTCTGTGCTCCAAAATACGTTTCTGAGCGAGCCTATACTCGATCCTGAAAAGCCCTACCTGCAACGGGTGTTGTTTTTAAGTATAGCACAATGAAATGTAGTAGAAGTGTAGATGTGTGTTGAATGTAGTTATGCAGCTGAATGAGCAAGGCTGCTCAGATGTTATCAGACCAGTGGGTCAGGGCTGAGGGTGTGAGGTGTTGTTGTACAGGTTCTAAATTTACTTTGCACCCGTAGTGTGAGAATAACCTTGTTCTTGGAATATGGGTCTCACACCTCTGCCTAGTGTGTCAAAAATCAAAAAGTGTGTTTTAAAGACAAGTGTAAAACTGTGTTTGTGTTTGCATAGAGCAGGAAATCCCTGACACACTTCATTTCACATGAGTTTCAAATATATGTTTCTAAAGTTTCTAAATAAACTTGAGATTTTTTGAGGAAAAACATACTCTCTCTCAAATTTCTTTTTGTGCTATGACAGAATCTAATACATGGACAAAAAAAAAAAAAAAAAAAAAAAAAAACATTTACAAAAGTAAATGATGAATCACCAACTTCTAAAACTGACATTAGCATCCATTTAATATTATGTGCAACAGTTTGATAGGTGTGTTTTTAAAGGCAAGAATTTGTGCTGCCGCCTCTTTAATTAATTTTGGAGGTGTGTGGTCATGTGAAGGAAAAAAAAATAAACACCTGTGGTTTCCTCTAGCTGCGTAGTTAAGCATTAAGTAGTTTGTGGTCTGTGATAGAGCAGTGTGTGAGAAAAGAACACCGTGTAAGTTTTTTTGTTTTCGTTGCCAAAAGACATCAGTTAGCATGACGCAAGCTTTTATCAGTTTAAACTGGGAGCGTGATGGTGTTTGCACAGTTCTGCTTTTTGGTAGTTGGCCTGCTAATTTTACACCAGAACCATATTGCTGCTTCAAATGACCTAGGGTAGTAGGGAAAGATGGCCCATACATGACAGATTTATATAACTAGATGTACCGCATAGCGGTACAAAACATGACCGCCGCTCAGTCCTGTACATCCGTTCCACGAAAATAAATCACACTAATCAATTTGTCTCCATCTTTTACTCCATTCCCCACTCTTGAAACTTTTGTGTATGCTTGTTTGGCATGCCTTTGTGTGTGTGTGCAGCTGCACAGAAAGTAGCCTACTGGTGCTGCAAAGGTGAATAGATTGTAGAATAGCCAAAAAAGTTGTAGCATTGTTATAAAACCTTTAAAATCTCTAAACAATCACAAATAGGGCAGTTTATCACAGTTCATCCATTGCAACTGGATTGATAAAAGGTCACTTACACCTAGGCTACATTGTATTTGGGAAAAGCAGAAGGTATCAGCATAATGTTATATTTTTTGTTATTTATTTATTAATAAACAAAAACATTTCTGTCAGTTCCATGCAGTTTTCAACAGCTATCAAAAAGAAAGGTCATTTTTGGATGGATGGATTTTTTGTGAATGTTTCTTCTTCTACATAAGATTTTAGTCATCTTTAGTTCATGTGATAATTTGTGCATTGACAATAAAGTAAGTACCAGTAGTCTGAAACGAAATGCAGTTTTACATCTAACCTGTGGTGCAAATAACTGACATGTCCAAATGGGCCTTCATGAAATGCGTCATACACATTTTAAAGCAACACCAAAGAGTTTTTTGCATCTTAAAATAATGTTTCCAAAATTGTTTCCGTGGTTCATCAACTCGTAACAGAGTGAACGGCACTTCTGCATTCACTGCCCTCTATCGGGCAATGTAAGTTTGCCAGATCGGGTAGCGGGTTTGTAGTTGATGGAATGAGACATAAGAAACTACAAATTTGACTTGCATGATGTTTGCAATACATCATACTTTCATAAAATCATGCAACATATTCTTCCTTGTCTATGGACATCGTTATTTGCAAAGCCGTTGCTGGATAAACAAATGGCGTGCGTGCGACAGAGGAAAAGTTCTTTGGTGTTGCTTTAAAGGGACACCAGGCAACATTTTGTGTTAATTACTCAGGTCGATTTATACTGTATGGTTAAATGACTCATTACAGGGCTTAATAAAGACTCTCTTGTTATTGCCTGTAGGCAGAATAACAAGTTCAGTGTATCCTACCCGCCGACAGAAGCAGGATCAGTTTACAGCACAGAGGCAGGCTAACGAACGCGTAGCGTTTTTGTTGCAAAGTGTATAATGGCAAGCCGGCAAAGAAGCAGCAAAAAACCCTTGACGGAAGATGCAAAGAAAAGGAAAAGAGCTTCAGACCGAGCGAGGGGGAGTTTTGTAGAGAAAAAGCATCAGGCTTGCCTGGTGTCCCTTTAACGGGCCAAGTTAAAGAGCTGTTGTCCATTATTGTTCGTGCAAATATAGGCTGATTCATGTTCCCTTGCATTGTAAGGTCCATGGCTAGTCTGGCTTTCACCAGACCAAGCTCAATCTTTTAAGAAATCAAAAATAAATCGCCGGCAGATCAGGCTGGTTTCACCCAGCCTAGTCCATGGTAGGCACCCGACATTGTTTAATTTTCAGATTGAGATATTCACGCTCTGGCTATTCTAAATGCAAAAATGCATCAGGGAGTTATGACAAAACCGTGACTGTTAATAAACTAAATCCTAATAGAAAGCTGTTAGCTTCCCTAAGCTACAGGTATAAGGTAGGCCTATTTACAACATAAATTGTCATTAGGCTATGGTGGCGACACAAATAAAATCTCCTTTAGAAACCAATGGCTTACGCCTTACAGTATCAAGCTTAAGCTGCCACATCGTGGCAAAAAGTTGTAATAAAATCCACGCAGCTCCGTGAATCACGGAAAGCGCGAATGAAGTAGCCACTTCTAAATGGGACCCACTGCACAGTAGCTTAAGGTCTGTTGCTAAAGCAGCCATAATGAAAGCCATAATGAAGGTGTCATTATTTGGATACTTCACACACACATGCTTTTTAATCTCACAGGCTACAACTACCAAGCTGGAATCAAAGCACATCGATTCCCCTCTCACACCCTGCACGCACTTAATCCTACTGAATTTGTAATTATGTATCGGACGTTCTAATTGCCGATACCGATAGTATGTGCGTGCCTGTGTGTGTGTGCGTGTGTATATGTGTGCACCGCCATCTACAGGCCAATGAGTGTACAGTCACTAAATGTACACATAACTTAAATTTTTTAAGACCCCCCCATGGATGAAATGCTACGAAACTTGGCATACCCCCAGAGAATGCCAGGTTAATCATACACATAAAATTTGGTGCAGTTCTGAACATCTTAACTGAAGATAGGGGCGATTAAAGCAGAATGATATTGCATTTTAATTTTTTACCGGGGGTGCAAATCACAAATGAGTGATTATGGGCCAGGTTGATGTGGGCCCTTGAGACCAACATACCATAAAAAAATCTTCATCTTGAGTGCCACGGTTCAGGTAGTTATTTAGGAAAAACATTTTTTTTGGGTTTAAAGGGGGCGGGGGGGGGGGGAGACCAAACAAAAAAAAGTCTAGTGGGGCTACATACCCACCAAATTGCATGTGCCCCGGTGTTTCGGTGTCCCAGGTATCGTTGACAAAAAATTCAGGAAGTAGATGACGGAAAAAAAAAACGTTGACAATCCCTATATGACCGCTTTGCTAGCGGCGGTCATAATAATCATTCAAACACAAATCTCTACATAATCTTGGAAGTGCAATTTTGCACAATTGTGTAATAAATTTAGCATAGTTTAACATAATATGCCAGCTGTATCTAAAGTACACAAGGGCAATACATAAAAATTATTCTACGTAATAAGATGTAGAAATTATACTATCAATAATCACAAGCATGCTATAGAAACTTCTTTGGAATTACCATGATCAAAGGTTCACATTTCACCCATAATTGGACATTCATGATTCTATGTCAGTTTTAAAGACACTGAAAGGCACGAGGCACAAACAAAATTCTCCTCCACATGCTTTTTGCATAACAAAATGTATTAATTCATTGCAAAACTATAATAGTATATTAGTGAAATAGCCTGAAAACCCTCAGTGGGAAAACATGTGAGTTCATGTAATGGTATCTATGGACATATGTAAGGGGCAGAGTTCACCTTGGGCGGGTGTGCTACCACTGCTTTACACCAGTTTGACATGTAAACCTTCAGGAGAATGTTAATCCAGGGTCAGAATATCTGCAGGAGAAGGTGGTCACTCAGGAAGGATTAAGCTACGGGACAATCGGCCCCGGCCCATTGGTCATAGGGGAACAGACCCATTTATTGGCACAGAACAAAATGCCTGTTCTCCCTTGGATCCGCTCGCTTATAGAAATCCATCACAGGGAAACACAAAAGCCTTACTACCTTCATTCGTTCATTCATTCATTCATTGACATGCAACAACATGGCTTGTGTCCTTACTCTCCTGCAGAGGAAGCGTTAGTGATTGTGTTAACTGGGATGGATGCTTCCAGCAGCTGAAGATGAGAAGTGCTGGACAGTGAATCAATCTGTCTGAGAAGAATCAAATGAGAGGGACATTACTAGACACAAAGTGATTATTTGTTGTTTTTGTTTGTAAGGGCAACAAACAAGTTAAATCCATACAAACTAAATCACGTAAGTGGGTAAAAGTGAGTAAATATGGCAGAGGTTGTGGCTGCTCCATTGGATCTCGATGGGAAAGCCATGACGGCCCAAGTGGTTGAGTTCATTGGTGGAATAACCCTTGGAGCCATCCAGACTTTGGGAGAGGCTATGGACCGCTGCACTGTGGACGACGATGACAACTCAGAGTTTTACGATGCGGACGAGGAGCCGCAGGGAGACAGAAGTAGTCCTCCTCCTGGCCCAGTTGGGGCTTCCTGTGAAGAACTGACTCAGCCGGCAGGTGGCGAGGCCGAGGAGTCATCTGGTCCTCTCTGTGATGCTGACGGGTCATCAAAGCAACAGGAGTCTGCAGTATGCGAAGAGTTACCCAAGAGCCTTTATGACAGTCAGGCACAGGAAGAAACAGACAGAAGTCTGTGTGATGAAAGAGAGTGTGAGTCACCAGGTTCTGAAAGTGCCGTGTCAACTGAGTTTCTTGGTGCTGAAACTCAGATGCTGGGTCAGCTACAGAGTGGTGTGCCTGTAAGCTCAGGAAATGAGGAATCGGAAGAATCAGAAGGTGAACCCCTCGGCTTGATAACTGCCGAGTCAACTCAGCCTACGCGTGCAGAGAGTGAGAAACTACCCGAGACTCAGAGCGATGACGATGAATCTAGATGTCCAAAAACAGAAGACTCAGCTGAATCTTCCCGTATGGGGAAAGATATGTGTACTCAGTCTTTAGTGGCTGAGAGTGAAGAGTTGGCCCAGCCTGAGAGTACAGACAGAAAAGCTAAGTCATCGTTGAATGAAGAGAGTAAAGAGTCCAGTCAGTCTACATGCACTGAAAGTGGCGAATCACTTAAATATGCCTCTAATGTTGAAGAATCAGAACCAAATATGAAACCAGAGAATATGTCAGTCCAGTCTGTGTGTACTGAGAGTGGAGAAACAATCCAACCTTTGTGTGACCACAAACCATCAGAACTACCTTTGTGTCAGGCAGATGAGGAACTTGTCCCATCTTCGTGCCCGGAGAGTGGACAATCAACTCTCTCAGGATCAATTAGTGACGGTGAAGGACTGGAACCGTCTCGGACCCAAGAAGGCCAGTCTGTGTGCGAGGCGTCGGCTCGGTCAGACAGCTCCGCCAGCGTCCCAGAGGCAGCCAGCTGCCTGAGCCGCTCCCAGCCCGAGACTGACAGCGGCATGGCTGCCTCCAGCATGGACGCCTGCGACGCAAGCCCGACCAGCCAACAGGAGCCGGAGGAGACAGCGGCGCCTGACAGTGGCGTGTGTCCCGCCGAGCTCCCAGGCGAGCACGACAACGTGACAACAACAGAGGGCCAACTCTCTGCAACAACAGAGGGAGAACTCTCTAGAAGCCCTGAGGAGATCGACTCCACATCAACGGAACCCCAGAGACTGATGTCTAAGGAGACACAGACAGAGATGCTGCAGGAGGCTGCTGCCATGGCTCAGACACAACCTGAGCAGGAGAAAACTGAACAAGAGGAACTAACAGCTGTGGAAGGTAAGGCCTGCATTGTGAAAAGATACAAAATATAATTGACTCAATGTGTGTATAAAGTGCATAGTGATTTAACAGCCAGTGTATTTGCTCTGCTTATAGATAAAGCACAATTTCCCATATTTCAGACCCTAATTTACTGTATTTACTAATATTACTGATTAAGTCTACATCTTTAAGGGTTAAAATGATTGTATTACTAGGCCTAAAACATATCTCTTTTAGAACTGCTTAGTTTGTGGAGTAAACCCAAGGACTTTCATCTAATGCCAATGGAGAAAATAATCAGATTATAGTGATTAAACAAGAGTATGGCCGGAATATGTTAGTTACCGTGTTGTACTTTACAGCACTCTTTGATAGCCAAAGACTTCACTGAGTGTGTTGGTCAACAGTGTAGCTTACTGTGATCTAACATGTTGTCCTGCCCAGCTGCACAGGGAGAACAGGCAGAAGTCGTGACAGGTGGCAACGAGGCAGCAGATGCTGTGCCCACACTCGGTGCCACAGGCGGGGGCGACAGGCCGTCCGAAGGTCTGGAGTGTCCTGGCGACCTGTCCTCTGGGGATGACTTCACCGGCGACAGCCAGGACGAAGTGCCGGGTGAGAGCGCCAGTGCGGATGCGCCGCGGAGCCACGCGTCTGATTCCGGCTCGCCTCCCTCAGGAGACAGAGCCTCCACGGGCCGGCGCAAGAAGCCCCAGCGGCAGCACAGTTTCACCAAGTCCAAGTACAACACCGTGTCCTACCGCAAGATCCGCAAGGGCAACACCCGGCAGAGGATCGATGAGTTTGAGGCCATGATGAACATATAGACTCCTTAGAGAATCTGCACTCACATATCCATAGCATGACATGGTTAACACCCAGGCCATGGGTAACAACCATCATGACTAACAAGTAATGATTATTCAGTTACTTGGGAACAAGGCAAACATAAATATGTGCCCTTTGCATGGTGACAGATTGGTTTGGGATGTCAGTCTGGACAGAGATTTACATCTGAATATTTATGTTAGTGGATAGGATTGTGTTACACAGTCTATGTAATGTACTGAGCCGGAATTCAGGGTAGAATATGTTATATAAGGTAGAATAGTGATATACATAAAAGCAAAATGCTTATGCAAATGTTTAAAGAAGCCTAAAGCCTGTAATCCTACTTGTGAGCATTAACATGAATATTACAAATGGCACTAGATATAATTTGCCTGTGTTTGTGCTTTTTAGATATCATGTGCATACCTACCGGTATGTTTGGGCTGACTGGAGCAAAACTGGCAACTGGGACATTCAATTCATTACTAACAAATGAAAAACCCAAATGATAATTTAATCTTCACTTCAAGAGTTCAAGTATTCAAAAATACTTTAACCATTCATTAGTTTGTGGACGAAACATAAAATATTCCATGAGCACACAGAATCTTTCATAAAAATAGCAGTGACAATAGTTCCCTCTAGTGTCTATTTTGCTTACTACTAATGCTTACTAGTGAAAACATTACCTGACTGAGGGATATGAACAAATGTTAAATGTGTAATATTCTAATAATCTAATATTTTATTCTATCAAGAATACTCTTTGTTAACAGCCATTTCTTATTACTGCACTATCCTCAAAAGTTTATAAGGTCTTGAAGATAGTCAAAGCACATACTGTACTGCAATAATGAAAGCAAGAACAAGACTAGAAAAAAATCTGCACTATGGTTTAATAGAGCTACCCTTCTGAAAGTGTACTCCTCACACTGTAAACATTTTGATTTTGACAGAGAGATTCAGAGAAGTGTATGTGGTCTTCTCTCTGTTAGCAGACCATCTCCCAAAGAGACGTTCCAGTACCACTACCCCTCAAACGGTTCTTATATATTCATCAGAGAAATGTTTGCCTGTTTGAGAACTGTTAAAAAACAATATTGCTTTCAAATGTAAACCCTTGAAAAAAAATCACTACCACAGATTTGTGAAACATTTGTGAAAATTCACTAAAAGAAGTAAGTTGACCCCGACCCCAAAAAATCTGTGAAAACAAAAGCGGTCACTCAGACCATAGCCTGCTTTGAATAACATCCCATTGCGGGGAGAGGAGTAAAAGCAGATGCCTGCATGGACACTGCACAGTCCCAACATTACCCAATATTACCACCATGTAATTATACCAGTAGTGTGCATACTTCACTGACATCGGAAAACTGTCTTTTGGTAAGAGTGAGGAAATGGCTCAACAGAAAAAAATGACATCTCTTTGTGTTGGCAGAGAGATCCACCAGTGTATGTATGCAGTCCTTAAAGTCACTGAGCATAGTAGTGTGTGAACTGCCACCTCTGCAGATCACTGCCAGAGAAACAGTCCCTCACGTAGATCCCATCCCCTTTGGAGCTGGCCTCCAAACACATACGCCGGGGAGTGCTCTCCACAATGATGTGCTCGGCCTGCAGAGAGAAGGCAACGTGTTACAGTAGCCACGTTTCCCGTGACAGTTTTTTTTTGTCATTCTGATTGAAACATTTTGTGCCATCTGTTTACATGGGGTACGCTCTATTTTGATCAGGTGCTCTCAAGCTCTTTAGAATCTTTGATCGTAATGGCCGTTGTTGCCTACTTTTCCTTGGCTATAGACCCTTTCAACAATAAAAACAATGCTTGAATTTGCTTGAATCAACAGTCTATTTGGGCCCCAATCTACTTCCTCTGCATTAAGATAACATATGGAATGTTAAAACGGAAGCCTTGTGGGGCCAACTATGATGCTGATAATGGAACTCTCTTGAAAGGGTCCATTCAATCGGAATAGGAACGGAATACACCACCTCTTTCATTAGGTGGGTTTACATGGACACTTCTATTCCGATTAGAATCAGAATAACGGCTCAATCGAAATAGAAATTACACATGTAAACACCTTGATCAGAATAAAACTGCTGATCCGATCAGAATTTTAATCCATGTAAACCCACCTACTGTCTGTTCAACTTCTCTTTGCACTTCTCTCTGAAGGTTATTCTGCAGCACCAAGATGTTTAACAAAATTCTATTGCTATGTTCACAATAGTTTTTCCAAACATGAATAACATTAAGTGTTTGGGACTCATCAAGTTTTTTCCCCCAGCATGTGATAAGAATCGCAAATCAGGACATTTTGGTGTTTGGGGGAGATACGCATGGGGAAAATAAAACAAAGACTGAAAAGCCCCTGTCATAAGGAGAACATACCAGCAGTTTATTAGTGTTGATCATCCAGCGCTGCTGGGCTTTGGTGTTGTCACATGGCTCCAGAGAGACAGGGTTACCCAGGCCCTGCGGCACCACACATAGGCCCTGCTGTCGGATCAACCTCAACCAGGTGTAGTTAAAGTGCTGGTTCTGGATCAGATGAGGAGGAAGGGGTCACCAAAGGGGTCAGCAAACAACTGTACTGATACCACTGTTTTATTGGTCCTCATTTTAGGAATAAAGACAGGAATAAGTAAAATGGCTGCTTCATATACAGTATGACATGTTGTTGAGAAGTGTATGCAAACAGACACACAGTAAAACAGTAAAATTCTTACAAAAGAATCTGTTTTGTCGGAGTGCTGAACTCTAAATTACCTGGTTGCTGAGATCACAGGTTGCAAAAGCAATGGTTCTGTTCTGTATCGCCAGACATTTTCTAGTTCCGAGATTGAAAACCTGATGAAATGAGATGGTGGTCATAGCAAGCAATGACTCAACAGAGGGGCCAAAAACAGTAAAAGGAAGTCTTATCAGAAAGGGCGTGATGACTTTCAAATCTAGAAAACAAGGCCTTCGTCAAATACAGTCAAGGCTACAGCACAGCACTGCCACAGTTGGTCTTGTTGTCCGAGATAAGGACCCTTTTGTCTTGTTAAAAAAAAAGTGACACTGTCTCTTTGTGCTCATCTGTGTTACACGCAAACCAGATGCAAATAAACAACGACATGGACTGCTGCTGAAAGTAACACAACTCCATGCACAATGTGAAAAACAAATGTTGTGACATAATAAATAGTTTAACACAATTCTCTTGGGCCCTTACCAGTCCCTCTGCTTTGACCAGCGGAGCATCCATGTCTGGGTAGATGTTGTCCAAGTACCACTTGAAGCTCTTGCACTTGAGCTTCTGCCTGAGCTGAATCTGCTCTGTGAGGTTCCCGATGTCGATCATGGACTTGTCCAGCAGGTGGTGGTAGCCGTGGCCGTAGAACAGCTCCTTGTACTCGTCCAGCCACACCTCGGCCACCCGGGCCAGGTTGCGCTCCACCGTCTTCTGTCGGTCTTTGGGGAACTTGTAGGGGTTCTGGCCGCGGAAGATATGACCCACTCTAGAGCAGGGGATTATCTCGATTTCTCCTCCGCACATCCAAATCTGGGCAAAATGACATCAGTGAGGACAACAGACGCTCTAGCCACAGCCCATATTGGTGTCATATAACAAACATAGAATATCATGAAAGTACCTTGAATGAAATTTCCATGTTCTCACCACCCCACACATCTAGGCCTGGGTCATAAGATCCCAGCTCATAAAAGTACTTCTTATCAATTGAGAATAGACCTCCTGCCATAACAGGACACCTATGAAACAAATGACATCAAAATAGACATATCTTGTACCTCAACATATCTTGTACCATATCTACCTCAACATATCTTGTACCATTATTCCAGGTCATTTATGTCAAATTAATTTTTCATTTAATTTATAAATTCCCACTGAACAGCTCACAAACAAAAAAACAGAATAAATGTTACCTGAGAGGATCCCTATCCTTCATGTGGTTCTTCTTGATGACATCTTCATGTAGGGTGCTCCACCCAAAGACCAAGGGCCATTTGAAAATGCCTCTTTGGAAGTTGTCAACCTGGACATAACTGCACAAAAAGGACAAAACATGTCTCCATTCAGTGAACTCTGATGAACAGAATTGTGGTCAAATTTGAAAGATATGCACATAATGCATGCAATCTAATCTCTGCAAATGCTTTCTATGTTTATCTCCGTGATAAATGGGATTTGTTACCTCATGTCTTTGTCACTAATGACTTCAATAACCGGACAGGCAACTTTCCTTCTGTCCATGTAAACTCTTTCAAGCAGGGGTTCCAACCAGCCTATATTGCACTCAACGTGAGAGTCCAGGAAGGTTAACACCTCACCTGAAAAAAAGAAAGGAAACAGTCTACATTTAAGGATCAAATTAAGGGAAAGCTTTGTTACTAAAGCTACAAAATTCCAGGGAGCTCTAAGAGTATATATCTATTTAAATTTGCATTCTCATTTGCCTGTGAGAGTAAAAGAATTACCAGTGGCCTGGGCAGCCCCAGCAAGCCGAGCTCTAATCAATCCCTCCCTCTCCTTCAAACGGATGATCCGCACCTTAGGAAACTTGGCCATGTAGGCATCTAATGGTTCCTTCAAATAGTCTATAGGGGGAAGAAACCACAAGTGGAAACTCAGATTTTCTACTCTGTCTAGCACATCAATAGAGGCTGTTCATATGTGTTCTTGGAGTTCATATGTGGGTCAAACATATAACCTACCTTTCGTGCTGCAGTCATCTACCAGAATGATCTCCTTGAGTAAGTGGGGTGGTGAACGATTGATCACACTATGAACTGACCTCAGCAATGTGGACCACACCTCGTCCACAAAGCAGAAGATCACACTCGTGGTTGGCAGGTTATTATGAACCATGTTCTCAGAGCATCTAAACAAAACAATGGTCTGAAGTCAAAGATACTTAACAAAAAACAAAAACAAACTAAGCAAACAAAAAAACAGCACCACCAAGACATGGATGCTCTTGTCATACTCACAACGCAGGGCGGGTGTCTGGGATTGATCTGTCAACAGGGATCTGCTCACTCAGGTACACATTAAAATGACCTTCGTTCCAGCGGTTCTGCACCTCCTGCTCTTTGTCCTTTGGTACAGCTGCGGCTTGTCCAAACTGGCCAACTGCTCGGGCATCCCGGGGTTTCAGGGTCACATCCAAGGCCATGACTTTATGGAGTCCTCCTTTTTCTCGAACAAAAGCTGTTTTCACTTGGTTGGGTTCCACGTTTTGAGCCATGTGCTGAGGAGTGAGCTGGATTTGGGTTTTCACAGGGTAAGGGTCACTCTTGTTCAGTGGCCCTGTGTTCTGTTGAGCATTGTTGACAACTGCTGCAACCTGTGAGTCATGTTTGGGTTGCACCTTGGTATCATTTTTGGGCAGCTGCTGTTGTAGGCCTTGTTTGGCAGTTTCATTGGTCTTTTGTGTGAGCTGACCTTTATGTTTTCTTTATTTTTCTCCTTCTGGGATTCTTCTTTGAATTGTGGTACTTTTGTAATGACATGCCTTTCTTCCTGAACACCAGATGGCGCTTTGGTTAATTTGGGATCTTTGACGTTTGACAAAATCCCGTTCTGCGGGTTGTCCTTCGCTACTGTTCCTTTAATAGTTTGAGTTACTGCTTTAGGAAATCTGACTTTGTCCGAGTTTGACATTGTTTTGGAAATATTCAAAGTTGCTTCCTTTTGATTCCTCGCGACTTCACGTCCATTTAAACCCTCAACCATATGCTTTACATTAACTTTTCTGTCACTCTTCTGTGAATGTAATGTGACGCTGTCGGGTTTTGGGTTTGCAACATTTTGTGCAACATTGTGTTCCTGAGGCTGGGGCTGAGGCTTCTGTTTCTTACGATACACTTCAGCAATATTCTCGTATTTCTTTGAATTTTTAACATCGTTCCTCAAGTCCACAGGCACTTTCTGCACTGGATGTTTGAATACTCTGTTTTCTACATGTGTTCGGCGCGTGGCTTGTCTTCTAATAGCCGCCCTTTCTTTAACAACAAGCTCTTTCAACAATTGACTGTTGACATCATTGATAGATAATCGAAGTGCAGCCATGTCAAAAAGAAGCCAAATTACAGACGCCACGAAAACGAACGCGAGAACCCTCCCACTGCCACGAAAGAATTTCCTAATCTTCATTTTCACGGTACATTTAATAAGCAAAATAGGCTAATCCAACTCCCTCAAACAGTGATTTTTGCTCTGCAAAACTTCGGTCCTACCTTTCAAGACACATGTCTGCGTGGCATTGCACTCTGGCCAGTTTACGTAGACCTATAGTCAAACTCTCCTTGAAATTTACATAAAGACGAAAGGTTTTAGCATTCGATAAGTTCTCCAGAGAGGTAGCAATCTGTTGAGTGGTAAAATTATGTTCTGTACTGACTTGATAGCTACCTCATGGTGCTCCGAGTTGTTCTTGAACTGTTGCATAGTAGGCTACATTAGTTTGCCCTGCATTCCACATTCGCAGTTTTCCATTCCTCTTATGGCGTAAACCGTATTAAGCTACCATTACAGACTATGGAGCATATCGATCCTAATTATTCTGCCATATATCCACAGCCAAGGAAGATTTCCTTTCTGACTAGTGCCAGTCAGTGACTCAAGAAGGCAGTTCCTGTATTTACGCAAGAAGTCCGCCTCGAGAGAGTACCACGTAGAACATGTAAACTATGCTTGCTATACAAAAGACGCGTGGAAGTAGGAGTGGCAGAGTCAACAGAAAATATAACCTGTCGACATGTGAATATCGTGGCGTTGGCTACAGTACAGTAGGCCGGAGGAGGAGAAGCAGGCTATGAAAGAACACGGAATCTTATCTTAAGATTTTTTGCTCACAGTCTCATAAACCAGTGTGCCTTCTTTGAGTGTGTGTGCGCGCTCGGGCGAGAAGATTTTGATGAAGAAGAAGGTGGAGGGATGTCAGTTCAAAGTTAGCTGACAGAGCAATTATTATTTACCATCATTGGGGACAAAGACATCATTATTTACCATCATTGGGGACAGAGACATCATTATTTCAAGTTGACACCTGGAACCTATCCTCCTGAGGCCTTTCTGGCTCCACCTCGCCCAATGAGACGGGCTTACTCCCCCAGTATGGTGCTTTTGGCAGCAATGGGGGTGCCCTTCAATGTGGGTGCCTTCATTTTTATGTAGCCTATGTGAATTGATTGGCCTCAGGTATTGCCTCAAGGCAACAAAATGCCCAGCTTGCTTACAGATTTGCAGGCTTATTTTCCCCCCATGAAAATAATCAAATTGATGTCCATGGCTAAAAACATCAGCTTATGCATGCTAAGGTTAATGGAATTAACCTATGCTGCTGGTAAAAAAAAAGAAAAGAAAAATCTTAAAACTTGTAAATTGTAGGAAAATTCTATTGACATGAACATGTAATCCCTGCCCTGCCAGTGATTCTGTGTATGTCCTAGATTAGTTGACTGAATGGGAGACGTCACAGGAGGCTAATTTCTATGATGAAGGTGACAGGTAATGTCAAATTGACATAAACACATGTGGGATGGTCCCTGTGTAGTCAGTATTGTATCTTTGCAACATGCTAATCAGACTCTGGAATTGAAATTACAACAGTTGGTCTGTAATTTGCATAGAGGTCATGTTTTGCTAATATGTCTCTTGTTGAATCAGACAGCCAGCAAGATTATGGTTAAGTCTGACCCACTGACATTTTCAGCTTCAAATTATGCACAATGTGTGAATTAAATTAATTAGAGAATTCATTAAGAAATATGGCTTGCGGAAATGAGTGTAATATTTAGTTATGGGAGGTAATTTTCTTTCATTGTTGAGGCTAATTTGTTTCATAACATTTCCTGCGGTAGTTTCTCTCCATGTTAACTATGATGTATGTAATTTGTTAACACTTTAATTAATTATGATACAATTTTACTGAATGTACTGCTTGTGTGGACAGATGGTTCCCATCAGGGAGACCTTTGGACAATTAGTTTGAAATCAATTACTTCCCTTTTTTGCTCTTTGTAGCATATCTCAGCCGTGTGAGGAAAGTGTGCATGAAACTTGCAGCAAATTCACATTATGGCCAATGATCTGCCATTCTTCTTCTACATATGAAAGTGCACTGAATGAATCTGACATTTTAATATCTGTTGGTAAGCTCCAGGGACTAACTGGCTAATTTTTCCATCCCAGAATGGTTACAAATCAAATGTATGCCTTTTGCATGTTTTAACAGTGACACTGAATGCAGTTGGCTTTTTAGTCACTCACCTGCTAATTTGCAAGGATCACTCACACCAAAGAAGCCCAGGTATGAGGAAGCATTATCATGCATTTCAATGAAGTTGTGAATTCAGCTACGTTGTTAGAGGATTTGAAACTTGTTTATAGTCGATAGATGTCCACATTATTGCTAAATGAAACAGCTTTGGGTAGAATCTGTCAATAGTCAATAACAACAGCTCCATTGAAAGGAGGAGGAAAGAGGAAAAGTAGATGTTTGAATATCTATTTTCAGACAAACAGCCCCACATTCATTAAGTTTAACACAAGATGCTTAGTGTTTCCAGTGTTATCTAGCTGCAATTTGATCAATCAGAATGTCAGTGAATTATTTGTGCAATATTTCTGAGTCAGTAGATAGGGCTCTGATGAAAGAAATTGATATTGTTTTTCAACAGTTCAGTACTGCTTTGAAGCCACAAGATGGAGCCTTTGTTCTTTTTATCTTGTTAGTAAGTCCTTTGATGTGAAGGTCAAAGTCATGCTTGGACCATCCATATTTGATTCGGATTTTACAGAATTAAAACAAAAAATGACATTTACAAAAGTTATATCATCCTGAAACAGCTGCTTTAACACCAGGAAAACATCATATTTGAAAGACATGTTGAGTGCAGTATCTGCAAAACGTCAACTGATACCGACATAATTTGTACAAGTTGTAATATTTGAAATGTGTGTAATGTTGCAGTTTCATATTAATGTAATTAAGGTAAACAGATATATACCAAACTGGACTAAATTCATATTGAAAATGATAATTGTGAGTCATCTTTAATTGCTTCCGTTGTTTATTTGTAAGGGGAAAAACGAGAGACAGTGTGAAGAGTATAGCACATAGCTCATATATGGTGACACAGTTAGTGGTAAGTTGTAGATATGTGGCTGCTCTTAAGCCACTGCTCTGTAAAAAAAAAAATCACTATCAGTTTGAAACCAGTGGTCGCCTGGCGTGGCACCAGGATTAAATGTCAGGATGTAATGGCTCTCTGGATGTGGTCGCACAGAGTGGACATGGAGCCTGCTGGCAACCCCAGTGCCCTGCAGCTAGTCTCTGGCCCTCAGGCAGCTATGGGCCCACATGCTCTCAAGTGAAAAGTTTCACCAACTCACACTGTCAATAAGTCACTGTAGCTGTGCCTCGTGAGTTGCTGTGAGTAAGTTGCTGGTTCATTGCAATGTCTTATTATTATTCACAGATACATGTATTGGTGATTTTTAATTAAATAGGAGAAAAATGCACTGGTGTGTGGAATATTCTAGAACTGTATGTGTTTAAGTCATGCAGTCAGCATAAGTTTAAGTCAGCATTTATCAAATTCTATCTGCATTTCACTCCTGTTGCCTTAGTCATTCTTCTCTGTGAGAAAGTTATGTGCAAAGATCATTAACCACCAGCATGAAAAAAGAGAAAGGTATAGAGGGGGGGGAGAGAGAGAGGTGTTTATGTGTGCATCAGAGAGAGAGAGAGCCCTGGATCTTTTCAAATGAATGCAGGAAGACACCCAGTTTTCAGGAACTTGACTTCTTTTGTTAAAATTGTATGAGGCCTATTGGCAAACACGCCTTTTTATTATCTCAACAGCACAATGGCGATGAGCGCACATTGTATCTAAATTAACTTTCTCTGTTCCCCCGTAAATGAAATCAATTCCAGCCTTTATGTTACTTTTCATATGGCTTTTGTCTTGTTGCGGAATCTTTTCTCTTTCTCCTCCATTCATCTGTGTTGCCCTTTCCTTGATCTGATAGCATTAAACATATAATTAAGTCATAAAGGAGGGAACTGATGAGTGGAGCAGATGGTAATTGCGTCCTACATTTGAATGAAATGATATGCATTGCTACAATTTACAGCCTTCGGCTCATATTTTATTCAGCAACCTTTTATCTCTTTTCCCTCCGAATTATTCTGCAATAAATTTAGCCATCTTATCAATAGCCAGAGTGATAGTGGCAGGAACATAGGGCGGAGAGAGAAAAAAGAAAAAAGGGGGAAAAAATGAACCTCCAACATTTTATGCTATTTAAAATACTTTTCCATAATAAAGGACTTATCAGACTCAGTCTATCACAGTGAAGGGCTGGCTGGTCTTGTTTCTTGTAAGTCTTCTTCTGGTCTGTTGACAGCTTGTCACTCTCTTCCTGGTTTTCACTAGACTTGTCAGGAGACTGGAGGGAGAGTTCCGGAACCTGCCTCATCGGAGACTCATAAACACGAGACAGTCATTTGGACCGAGACCAAGGCATTCCATCTCGGTGCTCTTAAGCACTTGTCAGAGGTACATTAAGTTGCACTAAACATGCCGGTTTGAACTGTTTCCGAGGAGATGAGAGGGTCGTTTTGTGCCATATGCTTGTCCTCACTACATCACTGAGCCTCCCACAGATTTATATCAGCCTGCTTGCCTGATCATTTTAATGAGGGCTTGTTGTTAGTTCTTCCTGGTGAATTGTGCATAGTAACGTTACTATAAAACGAGACAAAACAGCAAAAAAACTGGGCAATGATAATTATGTTCTTTATGACATTTGTACCAAAAAAACAAGAATGATCTTTTTTGTCATCATAGAATTCAAAGGTATGTTTTTTTATATATATATATAATTTATTCATACATGTATATCCAAAAGCCAGTCTGTTGGGAAAAAATGAAGATATGTGTGAAAATAGAATAAGAATGTGGATCGATACAGGGATACTTGCTAACGGCATTTCTACTAGTACAGTGTTTTGGGAGTTTAAAAAGTGTCCATCTGTGTCACAGCACAAATATTGAGTGAGAGGGAATTGAGTGTTGGGAGTGTCATGCCACCTTCCGCATAAAGCACCTTTTTTTGCAATCTTTGGAACGACTAGGAGACAGCCATCAGTTCTGTTGGCTCAGCAGTGCCTGTGTTATTTCCGAGCGAGATTCCGGCTCCCGATGTGATATTGGATGATAACGCTGTCCAATATGAGGCCCTCTGCACACAGTGGATCTCCAGTGCGCTGTATTTTCATGGCATAACATTGGTTCATCATTCACACTGTCCCATACACCAGGGTCTGCTTGTTAGATATGCCCTTTTGCTGAATGAGACACTACCTTTTGATATTATTTGAAAAGGAAGTGAAAACGCTGTTAGTGTTAAGCTGTGCTACAGTCAGCAGACTTGCTTGTCGTTTAAGCCAATTTTTGTAAAGGATTATCCACTCGGCTCCCTGGAGACTCCCCCCTCCAGCCCCGCTATGCCGACTGCCGCCAATGGTGCTCACTTCCACCTGACAGTCCTCTGCCTATTGTAGCCAGTGCAATGTAGTACCAAGCCAGAGAAGTGTGACGGGATTAAATATACATTTTAAAGTATGCTGGAGTGACTTTTGACACAGTGCTTCATTTTCTTTGCCTTTCTTTCTCTCTTTCTCTCTCTCTCTCTCTCTCTCTCTCTCTCTCTCTCTCTCTCTCTGTTTTCTGTGGATAATAAAGTGGTGTACAGTAGGGCTTGTGTAATAGTGGAAACTTTTTTTTTTTTTTTTTTTTGTCTTCCAAATTCGGTGCCAGTGGGATGATGCCAGGAAGGTCTATGGGTGCCATTGACATGCTCTCCTCCCCATGGTCCCCAGTGCAGTGCTGGCCACTGCTGATACTTGGGGATGGGATGGGTAAAAGGGGAGCTGATATAGGTTTAATTCTCCTGTTCCCGCAACCTGCCAAGCACCACTGCATGCCAGCTGGAAGGCTTATACCAAAAAAGGAGGGGTGGTGAAAATGAACAGGCACACAGAGTGGTGCACACAGTGCGTGCAGACACACACACACACACACACACACACACACACACACACACACACACACACACACACACACACACACACACACACACACACACACACACACACACACACACACACACACACACACACACACACACACACACACACAAACACACACACACACACACACACACATACACACCAAACACACAGAGGAGGCGCACACAAACATACACATCCAGGGAAGACAGGTCTTAGGAGTTTCTAGGTGCCACAGAGTTGTATTGTGCACCTGGGGCAGTTAATGTTTAGCCATGGCCCGGCTCCATTACCTTTAAGTACAAGTGCTTATGTTTTGCCCGTCTGCTTTTACTGCCCCTCCAGCTGCAGGGAGGGAATCCACTCCGGGTGACTTGCTTGTATTTATTGATGCCTTTTGAGTTTCCTCTTGCCAGTAATAGACTATAAGGGGGGTTGGGGGCCACGGAAAAGAAAAGGATAATGCGTTTGATCGATCAGCATGAACAAATTTCATTTGCGGGATCAATAACAGTTTACAGTTGACAGAGCCAAATAACTACATTTATTTCCTCCGTGTGATTGAAGGTTCCTCGCGTAGAGCCAAGGATCTGCGGCGGCGGTACAGACCGTGTCTGTTTGAGCGAGCAGGAGACCCCTTCTGTGGTGTTATTGCCAGCAATCTGTATTTAAAACTAATATCAGTGGCCCGAGTGGCTGGGGGCTAAATACAGCCAGCCAATCTGGTACATATGTGGGGTTTTTTTTTTGTGCTCTTGCTGAATTAGAATGTGAGAAATAGCAATTCCTGTACTTCTCCGGATAGTGTGTATTTTTCCCCTCCTCTTGTGGAGTTTGGCCGTGGGTAGAATGATTGGATTTTGTGTTTTGTATGTGAAGAATGGGTTGTATTAGTTTTTTATATGGCTGGAGCATATTACAGAGACTGATGCGGGGGTATGGCGACCATAGAGTGGCATGTGAGAGCACAGAAGGCAATGCATTCTACCCTGCATAACCTTTGAGATGAGGGTGGTGAGGGGCTGGGGGTCGTATATGTGTTCCTGGTTTTCAGCCCCCCCCCCAATCCTGAAAAGCCCTGCAGTCATAGGAGTCCTTGCTCTGTGACATACGCTTATCAGCCAACCCCGTACCTTCAGCGAGGCCACTAAACAACAACGGATGGCAAGTCCACTTGGATAAACATTTACCAGGCAAGGTAATGCTGCAGGCAAGAGTGGGGTTTTGCCCAGGCCCGTTGCAGAGTAACCTTCAGTGTTGGTTTGACTATTGCTCTGAGAGAGAGAGAGAGAGAGAGATCAAGTTCACAGTGCACACAGTATCTGAGTCTATTAAGACCTGCTAATAGAATTGATTTTGCTTTTGAGGCTTGGTTAATATAAAGATGATTATTGGTTTATGTAACTGAAGATAAGGATTACATTTTCTAAACTAGGCTCCTTTTCTCAGCATATAGGGGTCACAGGTCTCTCTAAAGAAATTTAGATTAGAATTTTTTTTAAGCCAGAGAAATATACTGAAACTAAATGATATTCAGTTACCCAGACCATGTCCATGTCCATGCCGCTTCACACAAGGTTTAAGGTTTTCAAAGTAATACTTAACATTGACTCAGCAAAATGATCAGTACATTTTAATTTCTTCCTTTGTCTATTATCAGATAACAAACAGTTTAGTTTTAACACAATCAATATTTAGCTGTTTGGATTAGATGTATTTAGTACACTGATATGTTTGTAAAAAAAACCCCACAACCTTCTATTTTAATCAAACTCCTATACACCGTATATAAATCTGCATATCATTAAAATGGTTCATGGGGTTCATTTTGCATAAATACAACATAAATGTGATATATGATGAGATGGCATCACAGTTGGGCAGAAGCTCCAACACCCACAGCCTCTGGTCTGCCAAAGTGCCGGCTGGCTGCCTGGACTCAGAGGGAGCGAGCTGCCCATGAGGGGGGACGGGGTGGACGCTGACGCGCGTGGCCCTCTCGTATTTGTTTTGGCACAGGTTGGGGAAAAGGGCTGAGATGCATATTGTTTGTGTTCATTTGAATAAGGACAAATGTCAGATTTCCATGGCTGCAGGCTGCTTGCATGTTAGATGATCAACTCTTTGGGGCCTCTGGATGTGGGGTCAGTGCTGGTGCTTCCAGGTCAGTGTCAGCGTACGGCGGTTTGGGGCCATCGTTGACCTTTTGACAGAGTGCGAGGAGACATGCCTGCTCTCCGGGCAGGAATAATCACTTCACGTTCTCCTTCCAGCCATGCCCACCTCCACTAATTAAAATGTTTCCGCACGCAAAATGGGTCCAAAAATAAGCATTTGGAAATGATACATTTTCTAAGTTCTGTTTGCCTTTATGTTTTGCTTTTTTTATGATTTTTTTTTTAAAAAAATGATTTAAATCAGAAATGAGAAGAATGTTGTGAACTGTTTGGATAACTAAGACTGAGGCAGAGAGGGTTCAAGCGGAGTAATCATGGATCTAAGAGTGCCACTTGTACAACCACTATGTGTTTTTGTACAATGTCAGTTAGACCATACGGTGAGTTGAGAAGACGGGCAGCGATTTAATTATTGTGTAAAAATATTTAGATTTAAATTTGAATGTACTCTTTTGAAATATAACCAAGCACCCAAGATGTGACAGACAGTAGACAATAAAGTGAATTTGCACCAGATAGAGTTCAAGTAGAACAACTATTCTGCTATCAAACAGCAGATATTTTATGTTACATAAGAAAAGAAGAGATATTATAGGGTTAGATTTTAGAAGTTGCCTTGGTGTTAAAGTGATATATGTTGGATCTGAAGATATATTTTGAAGCTTTGAGAGTAAATTACTAATCAGAAAAAAAAAAACCATTGATTTTCATTGGCCAGGGATGTGAGAAAAAGGACTTTGAAGAGAAAGGAAATAATTTAGGTTATCTTAACTGAGTTCATTCAGTCTCAAGTGACCATATTGCCAATACAGTGTACAGCGGACAGAAATGATGGCATCTTGGTGCCTTGCTTGCTAATGTTATCCATTGTGGTTTCAAAAGGAATGAATGCGAACAGAAGTGTTTTAACAACACTAATCAAGTTAATATTTCATCAGATCTGATTTTTCAACAGATGCATGAATTTTACTTTAAGTCATCTATTTGTAAAATATTTCTAAGCGTATCTAACTATTTTGAATGGTAACTAATTAATGTTATTAAATATGTATTTAATATGATTTTATGTGTATTTAGTAGAACTGATAGTGGATCATGATTTGTGGCATAAGCATAGATTGGAGTCCTGGGACTAAAGGGACAGGTCATTATGTAATCAGATTCTAAAAATGAGTAACTCACTGCTGCAATTAAATAATTATAGTAGTGTACAGTATAGATAGGATGCATGTCTATGGTAAAATGTGATGCGAGGATATCATTAAGACAATATTATTACCTAGATAGTCCTGGTTTTTCTGATGGCCCTGATCTTCCACAGATCAAATGGATTGAGAACAAATTAGAAACGCATCCTTTGTGGGTGCTGGCAGCATCAGATGATGTCTTATTTGATAAAAACATTTTAGAATGATATAACTCCTGCTGAGGAGATATAAATTGTTTCAACTCTACATCATGAAGTGAAAGTTCTCTTCAGTGAAGGGGTGCAGGCTGGAATGTTAATGCCATTACCATGCATGGCAGCTCTCTGTGGGCTAGCATTAGCTTGTAAGCATCTTGTGGCTTTGAGCTTCACTGAAGGTTAATGGTGTGTCCACCTTTTGTCCTACTTGGCAGTTCTGTTTTGTTGACATAGGTGATTCATGTTTCCATTGCAGTAAACACATTGGTGCTACTTTTTGTTTGCATGTTTTCTTGGATTCTTAGATCTTTTCAATAAAATGTTTCTTTGAAATAAAATCTAAATCATGGGCGTAGGTTTAGGGTGGGACGCTAGGGACTAGTCCTAATCAATATTTTGAGATGACAAAAATGTCCCCACCAATATTTTAGTGAACTCCTTTGTGCTATTCCGACCATAGACTGTATATATAGTTCTATATATACAGTCTATGATTCCGACGGCCGACAGTAAAAGAAACACTGTCATTTGATTGGCTGAAACCGAAGGGGGGTTATCTGACACGCACAACAGCGTCAAAGCATAGCATAGGCCTACTTCACTTTGTGGTGACACTGGCAGAAAAGTGAGCGAGTGTGTTGGTATAACTTATCAGGGATGTCTACCAATACATAACCCTAAAAGGCCAGTGTTAAAGATTTGTAATATTCCCTTTGCCCTTCAGCATGCACATTTTGCCCCTTTTGGTGCTTTGTAGATCAGCTATGCTACCAAAGAAGAAAAGGAACATTCAAAGCTTTTTCATTATGCAGAGTCTAATGGGCAAAGTAACTAGCCATACAAACTGGCAACTGGTGACCAAGCTTTCAAATGCGGATTTTACTGTGGAAAATAGCATTAACTGTCAGGATATTACCTAGGATATTGTCACAGCTAAACCTAGCTTCTGTAATCTTTCAGCCAAGGTCAGGAGTCATGTTGAATAGGGGTGTGCCGCACAGACAGTCGCATATAGCACAGAATAGAAGTCACCATGTCATTGACTGTTAATTGGGCTGCCAATCTTGCAGTCGCAATAAACAATGGATCCCAGACATTTTCCTGTTCCTGTATTCTGTTTATGTAGGCTGATGTATTTGTGAATGTAGCCTGCACAATGCAAAGAAATAAAACATAAACTATGGTACATTTCCATACTCATAGAAATGAACATCGCGAGACACTTATCTCATCTATGATCTCATTCCAGAAAGATTTTCTTTGACTTTGACTTGTTGATTTGAGCATTCATTTTTTATCTAATGACATAGTAAACATGATGAATTGAATCTACATATCCTTGCACTATGCGAAACTATTTTCCACTAGCCTAAAACCATGAGACTGAATTGCGTTACGTTCCTCTTAAAGTGACAGGCACTCAATTAGACTTACAGACCACAAATGTGATGATATTAAAGAAAAGTTATCATTTAAATATCAATATGATGTATTCAAATTACTAAATATGTTTAGCTATTAGTAATAACAATAAAAAGTTCATATGAATTCCAAAATATGAAAACCTATGACAACCATCACTTTCTGTGTGTTTGTGGAGGGTCAGTCAAATTCTATGATTGCCACTGATGTAAATGATCACACAATATTCAATATTACTGATGGTGTCAAGGTGGTGGGGGCCCCCAAACCAAATATATTTTTAAAAAAATCGCAAAAGGACGACAAAAGTATCGAAAAGACGGCCAAAAGTATCGAAATCGAGATTTTTCACTTGCTATTGGTATTGAAACAATAATGTTGATATCGTGACAACAGGAGTTGGGGATGTGTCCCCACCAAAGCTGAGACCGAACCTACGCCCTTGATCTAAATGCAATAATCCAAAAAGCTATAACTGCAAGTTGACTAATCAGATTGAAGTATTGTCATTTAGGTTCCCTGATGAATTTTAAATTAGTCTACTCTCCCAGCATACCCATAACAGAAAAAGCTGGTACTTAGTCAGTGCTGCTTGTGTTTAGTATTGCATTGTGCTTGATGCCAAGGCTCCCTCAAATATCCCAATCAAGTCAGATTTTATAGACAAACTATTAACCGCTGCATTAACAAAATGCTGATGACTAATGCTTAATGTTAGTCAGTATATTTAATTAATTTGTTACCGTAGCTTAATGTCTAGCAATGGCAAGCATAATTGTGAGTAGTGAAGCATTTGATTTTATGTAATCTCTTTAGAATCACAGCACAGGCTGTAGGGAGTCCTATGCTTATGTTCTGAATGTGAGGCAGTGTTGTTGCCTAACCATAAATAAGGCAGCAATGCACTGATCTATACATGCGCATGCAGGGAGAATGTCAACATGGACTCCTGGGCTATTAATGTAGACTGCAGCCCAGGCAAAGCTTAACTTTGAGGAAATGCTACATCAGCAACTGCTGACTAAATTCGAGAGGTTAGTAAAAGATGAGTGTTGCTTTACTCCTAGCACAGTTTTTGTCATATCCTTTCATTTGTCAAATACTTTGCCCCTCCTTTGGTGTTTTTGATCAAAAGCTTGCATCTGAGGGGTATACAAATGCCAGGGCCAAATTAAAAGAAGTAATTCAAATCCGTAATTTTCCCAAGACCAAGCGTACTCTAGGTAAAAGGAAAAATAATGCTTCCAGCTTCTCAGCTGGTGTCTTGAAAGTGTTTACAAGACATAAGTAAATGCATCTCAGAATGCCAAAGGCCTAGCTGTTGAGAGCAGGGTGTTCCATTATTAATTAAAATACAAGTCGCCTTCTCCCCCTGCCCTGCTTGTAGCCCATGGGTATACAGTGCAGCACACTTGATTGAATCAGGTACCAGCAGCTGAGGCATTTGGTGTTTTGCGCTTGAAGGGATAAAAGAAATTTGAGCTCAACCCTGCAACTTCACACGGGAGGGATTTGTTTTTTTTTTTCTTTTTCTGAGAGACATTGTAAGCTGTCACCAGGAGCGGAGGAGTTAAAATGTGCTTCTTCTGCCTGGGTGGGAACCATTACCATTCATTTTCCTGTTTGTGTTACAGGGACCTGAAAGCTCGCACTCCAGAGGGTTTTTTGATCTCTTAGTCGTGTTGTGTGTGTAGATGTTGTCAGTCTGTACTGTCTGGGATAGTGCAACTTTTTCAGTATTTCATTCAGTCGAGCCCCTTAACATAATGTTTGAGTAGGTGTTGTTTGAACGTAACTGAATGAATACAGATTTATTTTTGAGAATCTTTCTAAAGTCTTAGGGTACTGTGTAGTTGGTTTAATGTGGCATATAGAGATATGTTGCTATGTGTCATTATATATAAATAATTATTTGATATTGGAAAAATCGAGTGTTAATGATGCGTGACTGGAAACTCTAGAGGGAGCTGTTGGATCTGAATAAATGTCAAGTCTGACAGAGTTGTCATATTTCATATTTCAAAGCTATTTACTCTTATCTGCAAAAAATGTATCACTCCTTGGTACATGCTGAAAGATCTATTGATCTGTTTTGCCCAACATAACATTATCAGGAAAACATGAAAAATATAGAAACATAAAAAAATCTCCGTAATTCAATAGGGCCACTCAGAATAAAACTGGACTCTTGGTGCAACTCCTTATGGATCTTTACCCAGCCGGTCCCATTAGATTTAATACTACAAGCCACAGTGTGTGCCTCAGTCTATCAATCCAATCAATGGCTAAAACAGGGCTCCTCTGGCCACGGCGACCATGCTGTGGCCCTATCGTATTGACCTGTGCCGTGAGGGAACTGTTTCCTTGTCCCCCAGTCCTCCAACTCATTATTGCTGCTAGTTTATGTCATGGAAATGGGCAGAAAAAAATCTCCATTAGTCTCTCCTCGTGCTCATTAGAGGCCTGTGCTACAGAGCTGCGAAAATGTAATGTTATAATAAGGAGTGTGACAGAATGAAGGCACTTGTAATTGGTTTTAATGCTGGGAAGGCAGAGGTAATCTAGCACAGCACTGGACAGAGGGGCTCATTATGGGGAACAGGAGGCACTGTGTGGCTCCACACTCATTCAGCATCCCTACCCTTATGCTCTGTCCTTCACTGGAGGATGGCTTCATTTGAGCTCTCTTTTTTTTCATTCTTTCTTTATTTCGTCTGTTTTTGTCTTTCACATTCTTTCTTTCATTTTCACTTTTTTCTTCTGTATCTGTCTTTATGTTTACCTCTTCTTTCTTTCTGTCTTTCTTTCTTTCTTTCTTTCTTTGTGTCCTCTTTACTTTCTCTTTCCTTTCCCCTCCTCTTTATTTCCCCTCTCCTTCTCCTCCCCCTTCTTGATTCTCATTGACCTCCAGTCAGGCTCAGTTAGATCCAGTCCAGGTCATGGTGTGGGGATGGCTGAAATATCAAAGCCCGCCCTAGGCTTTTACATTTCCTTTTATGCTCCAGGTAGTCGGCGCCACGTGCAGGAGGAGAAGAAGGCAGGCAGGCAGGCAGCCACTGTTTCTTTTCCATGGCCCCATCTCTGGGCAGGACACACTGGTTCAATTTCTGCTGTCACCAGCAGATCGTGTGGGGTTAATTATGTCTTAATCCAGGGGAGCTCCCAATATATTAAACAGCACAGCTTCTAATAGCATGTAATGAATTAAAATATAGCACCGCCACGTAATATATGAGCTGAGACAAGCGAAGAGCCTTGGTCTTGTGTGTGAAGTGTGTGTGTGTGTGTGTGTGTGTGTGTGTGTGTGTGTGTGTGTGTGTCTCTGAGTGAAGGGAAAGGGTGTGTGTGTCTCAGTTCTGAAAAAAACAACGCATGAAAACCATGTCAGTGTGAGGGATGAGAGAGAGGAGAGGCCAAAATGTGTGTGTGATCATGGCAGGCAGACAGGCAGGAAGGCTGAGTGTGTGCTGGGGGTCTGTGAAGTGTATCGAGAGAGGCACAGTACACTATGTGGCCTGGGCCTGTGTGCTATTGATAACCAGGTGCCTGTTTTAAAATGCTGCCAGCAACAATGGATCCATGGCCTGGTCTGCTTCAGCGCACAACAATGCCTGCTCTCACCGGAGGGTTAAACGCACAGATGACAAACAACAACGACAACAAAGGGCCTCTTATCAGGCTGGTTTTGGCAGTCGTCTTTGAAGGAGAACAATTTGCAAAACTTATTCAGTGTTTATTCGTGAATATTCGTTCTGAATAAGCAAACGATTGAGTAAAATCGGATGCAGAAAGTTGTAGAAATGTTTTAGCTAGCAGCAGCAGTAGTGACTTTTTGAACATGTCTTTGTCTATGTGTTTCTGTCTCAGACATAACATAATGTTTTATTTTACTAATGTCAGTCATAAAATGTAGTCGGAGAAGTAGAAAACAGTAGGACCACCTTCACCCAACCTTGACTCCTCCAGCCCCTTCACCTCTTCTTTTCTCCCTCTTTCCGTTTCTCTTTTTCTCTCTCTCCCCCTCACTCTCCCACCCCTCCTTCCTTCCCCCTTTCCACCCCCCCCCCTCTCTCTGAGAGACAGAGACAGTAGCTCAGAGCTATGGTGGAGTGTAAGCACTGTTGAAGTGGATGGCCCCTGGTCAGGAGCCAGGCCCTGGCTGTAAAAAGGCTGGCTCTGGTGTGCGTCACAGCTGTGCCCGCCGCTCCTCCCGCCTCGCCCTGTCACAGGGGGTCAGGAGGCATTTACCCGCCGTGGCCGTTCACTCCAGTGGCATGCCATGATGCCAGGCTAAATGGCATTGTTACAGCGTGCCTCTTAGAAGTGTTGACAGGTCCATATGCTAATTTTTTAATGAATACACAAGCCTGCGTTGGATCTGCGTTGGAGCCGCGTACCTCAGATGCAGATTCATAATTGAGATTTTTGTCTTGAGTCACCATTGGTAATTAGATAACTGGTATTAACTGTGGAAATGTAGGATGTAGGATTCAGTGTCTTACCGAGAGTATCATTTTACCCAGAGGGTTCTTAGTGGAAATATTGATTTATTTTTGTGTGTGCAGTTTATAGTAATCAGCAGCAATCAAACTGTCAAAAACAATCAAAGACTACATTTTAAGTGAGAGGCTTCAAAAACTACAATAACACATTTCATTGGACAGTAGCACTGTTGTCTGGTGATGACTCATGCAGCTGTCAAATGTGGACTTGCAAAAGTTCACCACCAAACCACCATCACAAATGCATTTGTTTCCCAAGCCGCGCTGGAATGAAAGCTCGGAGTGACTTTTACACCAGCGACCAGCGGCAACAAAGTTATGTCAGAGTCCAGAGGAGAGCTTTTTCCAGAGACAGTGACATCTCTAAGAGCCTGCCATACACAGGCAGCGGGGGGACGTGAGTCACAGCTCGCTATCTGTGATTATGCCGGCCTACTGGAGTCTGAAATGAAAGTCAACATTCGCGGACTGACTCACAGCTTGAGCAGCGTGTCCTCCCGCGCCACAATGACAATATTGTTGAGCACGGCGAGCGGTGGAGGGAGATGTTGTGGAAAATATTCGCCGGGCTGAAGACAGCGAGAGAGAGAGAGAGAGAGAGAGAGAGAGAGAGAGAGAGAGTGAGTGAGGGAATGAGAGGGAGAGAGGGAGAGAGATGGCCAAGGCGCTGGTGTGTCTGCTGCAAAGGGGAAAGGGTGGAAAGAAGGCAGGGAAAAGCAGAAGAAAAACAGACTGTGGTGTTCTGCAGATGATTGCTCTCGCTGCACAACAACAACAACAACAACATGGATGAAGGACCTTTTTTTTTGGCTGGGTAAACATCGGGGCATTCTCCTTCTGTCCCACTCGCACGGCTGTTAGCTTCCTTTCTTGATGTCCTGAGACGACACGCGTTAGTGGCCTGATAGAGAGAGAGTGAGCGAGCGATACACTCGGCTCTTTGTGCGAGGGACTTGTGCTGTTGGAAGGAGCTTAACCTTGTTGTTTCCTTGCTTGAATGAGAGTGATTCAGCCGGTGCTCCACAGCCAAGCCCAACCTAATCACACACACTTGACAAGCTTCAGGTGGATTATGTAAGGCTGGTGGCCACTGAGCAATTGGTAGGCCTACTTACTACTCTGAGGCATGAAGTATGAATTGACTAGCAATTGTTCTGTGTGTGTGTGTGTGTGTGTGTGTGTGTGTGTGTGTGTGTGTGTGTGTGTGTGTATGTGTAAATTGTATATCTATAAATACATCTGTAAAAGTCACAGCACTGTCACAGCACACCATATCTACTCCATTTTGTTTAGCGTAACTCAAGTTCTTCTCCAGAGCAACACAAGACCTCTCCACACGTGATGCATGTCTGTGTGCTGGGTGGCCTGGCCAGTGGATTGCCCATAGGGCTCTATGGGCTCGGGGCCCACTACCCGGCCCTTTCTTTTTCTCTTTCTGTGTGTGTGTGTGTGTGTGTGTGTGTGTGTGTGTGTGTGTGTGTGTGGGGGTCCATGCAGGCACGGCCAGCTGCAGTGGAGTGTAAATGCCAGGGACAGCTGGTGGCATGTGAGATTTACTCAGCCTTAACGAGGGCCTGGCCTACATGGAGCGTCCGAGTGGCCTCCACGTGTGAGCGGCAGTTCCACTTCAGTGCTCCCCCCTTCTCTTTTGAATAGCTGCAAGCCTTGCCTTAAGAAGATGGGGGCCGCATACTCAACCCTATCAAAGTCTCAGTCCACGGGCGCCATGCAGAGAGACTTTGTAAATATACTGTTTAGTAATTAATTAACAACATGTTTTGTTGTGTGCAAGTAAGATGGAATGATGCAATGACTAATAGAACTTGCAAACATTGGACCAGTTTTAATGTGCCAAGCAAATTATGATTTAAATGACAATATATTTGATTCCTAATAGTATGGTTGGCAGTAAATTATTACTTCCAACCTAATTTGTGTAGTTAATATAGTTTGTAAGTCTATGACATAACAATTTATGACCTTGTTGAGCAGATCTTAATTCACACAAAAATAACGCAGTTATAAATAAATTAAATTAGGGAATGCTTTTGAAATTGATCCCATTGGTACAGTCTGTCATGGAAAAAAAATCTTGACTGTACTTTGCAACACCTTTGTCACAAGTCTATGTGGTTCTATTAATAATAAATAGATAAGATAATAATTCACCTAAGATACTTTGCCAGTGACAGGATCCAGTCCATCTCTGTGGTATGTGGTGAATCCTCTATCTACTGAATGTCTGTCTCCGATTTTCCATGTGAAATGGACACATGGAGTGGAAGAGGCATTTGAGAAGTTTCTGTTCTTGCGGTAAGGCACATCTCAGAGACCCAGCGTGTGCTCGTACAGTAGGCAGCCAGGCTCCCTCTCTCCAGGACTGTTTGGGGAGATATGAATTATCAATGTCACCTTTGCGCTCAGAAGCCCGTCTAGTGCTCATAGTATCAAGCATAATAACATTCAATGAAGCCCTGATTGCACCGGGTGATAGTATATTTGATACAGTTGTAAACCAGCAAAGAATAAGCCTGCCTAAGAGAATAAACCTTTTTCACTTTAAACATGTCTATTTTTTCTGGTGTAAATCACTTGTCAGTCCACTGCCAATGTAGCTGTTATAATCTGAAAAGAGAAGAAGAGGAGCAGAGAGGAGGAGAGAGAAAAGAAGGGGAGAGGGGTGGGCTTGGAAAAGAAAGAAAAGAAGGAAAGTGAAGATTATCTTTTTCCGGCTCCTTTTTTTCCTTTTCTTCCCTGGCACCGGTACAGAGCAGAGACTGACAGGTCTTTCAGATGAATGACAGGTGTCCTTTGAAGCGGCGGTGCGGCGGCGTCTGTTCCGACTGTTGAAATGCATATTTGGAGCCCTTATCATAAAGCCTTGGATGGGCCAGATAGCTGCCGTTAACATTGCAAATGGCTCCGGAATTATTCATTGTCAGCTCGGCTGGATGGAGGGGAGGTGTGTGTGTGTGTGTGTGTGTGTGGGGGGAGAATAGGAGGGTGAAGTTTGATTATTCCGCTCACACAATGGCCAGGGCCGCTTAATGATTCCGCCGCACCTTGGCAGGAGACCCAGGCGGCACTGTCGCACTCCGCGGCTGCTAGCGATGGGTGACACAGGTCTGGCCAAGTGTTAGAGCAAGATCATACGTCCGGGCTCCCCATTTTAATTTCTAATACATTAATCTTCGGCGTGCAGATCCTCGCATGAATATTCCGGGGGCTTCCTTGTTTTGTCGGGGAGGGCTGTCTCGCTTTCATCCATTCAGGTGGCTTCATTCACTGTGAAAGCCAGCTAAATGGGCCCGATCAGTCAATGACAACTGTGGCACAATAGCGGCCGCTAACACGTCCCTATTCTCCTTTCAGGCCTCTGATAGACAACTCTGACACCTGATCTCTGGGGAGCGGCGAGGGCTCGGTGGTGGGGTGGCGGAGGGGGACGCGGCAGCGAGGGTGGGGGTGGTTATGGGGGTGGTGGTGGAGTGCAGTGCAGTCACCGCCGCGGGTCCTTGAGGGACTTCGTTTACTTTATCGGCCAGTAAAGGATTGTCACAGGTGAATGTATCAGCAGTTCTGCCGAGCGGCGCCCCCCCATGACCCACCCGTGGCTTGCCTCTGCCACACTTGGGCTCACACTCCCCCCACCTCACCCATATCTGCCCCCCCCCCCACCCCAGTGCTGCGTCGCCTGTGGCTTAGGGTGGCTTAAACATTGTCATACAAGCGAAAGGCTCAGAGGCTCCCTGCTTTTTTAAACGGAAGAGCCTTTGTTCCCTGCCATTAATTAGCATTGTCTTAAGTTCATTATACGGCCATGCGAGGTGTGTCTAATGAGCGGACATGCCGTGCGTACAATGCTCGTGGCTTTGTAGCGTCTGACCTGACAGTGGCTCTCAGTAGTCCAGGCCACCGAAGAAAAGTCACATTCCTCCAGAGAATTTTTCAAATGGACACATGCCTTTTTTCCTCTCAGTGAGAGCCTGCCATTCACGGGAATTATGGCAAACACTTTCGGGAAATTGATAGTAATACTATTAGATGTGGGCTTTCTGGTGTTATGTGATTCTTTAAAATTTACATTTAATTAACTTTAAGTTAAGACATATGTTGCTTTGTCAAATGTTACTTCACTTGAAGTGTTACATTTTGAAATGGACAGAGAGACACACTAAGCTGCAGTTTCACTTTCCCCTTTGAGTACGACAGTAAAGCCCGCTGCTCTCCTGTGCCAGGTAGTTCCAGCAGAATGTGGTTGTGTCGGACTCGAATGAGACCATCAGTCACTTCCTTCTCACTTCAACTGCCTCTCCCTGATTTCTCCCTCTCTCCACCCCCCCTCCATCTCTCTCTCTCTCTCTCTGGTGAAATGAAGCCTCACGATGGACAGCTGTGTGCCGTAGCTCGCCCTCCCTCCTGTCATAACTCAACAGAGAGAACACCTCTTTTTATGGTGGCGCTTAAATGTGCAATGGCATAAATGGATATTACAGGTGTCAAAAAAGTACTGATGTCGATCCGGTGATGTTCATAATTATGATATCTGATTCCTGCCCAGGGAAGAAGCACCCCAGGAGCAGGGGAGACGAGGGGAACAATATTTTAATGTGCAGCCGAAGCAGCCTCTCTCTCCCTGAAGGAACATCTCGCGTGACACCAGCTGCTGGAAAATGGGGATTTATACCTCTTGTTTTCTATTAATATGGAGATGAATACAGGTGTTCGTTGTCGTAAAATTAGTTTAGCTCACACACAAATTGCAATTACGGGGGCTCGAGCTCAAAGGTAGACTCTCTGCGGCGGAGAGAGAGGAACAGAGGGTGAAAATGAGAACGGGATCAGGCGTTAAAAGGGAAGGGATGTGAGTGAGGAGGTGGAGGGGGGGGGGGGGGGTATAGGAGCACTGCTGGTGTGTCTGTGCCTATTCCCACGGTGCTTTTTTGGTGCTTGGTTACCTGTTAGTCATGGTGGGGCCAAGCAGCGGAACAGGTCTCGCTGCGCGCCTAAGCCACAGCAACCAAAGGAACAAACAAAAAAGCCAAAACAAATAAGCTTTGCGACGATGTCCTCTTCAAGGGTGAGGACTTGGGAAGGGCTTCAAGCCTCGAGGAAGACGTCCAAAACCTCCCCCCTCCCTCCAGAGGGTGGTGGCTGCAACAGCGGTGCTGGGGTGGGGGGTGGGGGTGTTGGCGGAGTGGTACTGCGGGGAGACTGTGAAGGAGAAGTGGTAAGGTGAGCAGTTGCCGTGCCGTGCCCGGTGAAATGTTGACGTGGTGGGGGATGACGGCGCTGCTCTGTGGCAGCGACACAACGGTTTGCTTCCAGTCACTTCCCCTTCACTAAACATCAAAGCTGAGACAGAGCAGAGCGGAGGAGAGGCCAGCCCTGCCCAGCTCGGAGTGAACCTGCCTCCTAGCACCCAACCTTAACCCACCTCCCTCCCTCCACTCAAGTCTTTTAGCTGAACAGTCAGAGCCAAGCAGTGGTGTAGTCTAGTTTGCTGTAGTGGATATACTGTAATCTAGTAGTTAGCTGTAGTGGGTATACTGTGATCAACCCCAAATGTTAATACGTATCCTTGCCTATTTTAAGTGGGTATACTGAGATGGTGATGCCTTTTAAGTGGGCATACTGCGTAGTCCTGCATAACACGTAGACTACCCCACTGGAGCCAAGGAGACCCCCTAACATCCCCCTTTCTCACCCCAATCATCTCCATCACTCGCATAACACTGCCTCTCAGCTCATTTAGGGGAAAGTTAATACTGTTATTTGATTGCTGGGTTTGCTACTTATTTGATTGCTGGGTTGTTTTTTTCTATTGCTTTGTGAGGAGTTTCCTAAATATTATGAGAGGGTCGAGAGAGATTATATAAGATATGGCTATGCTTTCGTCCATCCTTACTCTGGTCAGAAGATAGACTTTGATGTACACAATGCAGCATTGAAAACAAAATAAGAGAAAGGACACAAAACAGCATCTTGCAATGGCTGTATTTCTCCTGATCTCCAATTTTTTTTGCCAGAACACAAAAGCAGCCATGCTCATTAATTTCACAGGATATGACATGTCCAAGCTGTTGCTGAGCCTATGCATGTAGCATATGTCCTTTTTTACTGGTATGAAACCTCACAAATCATAGAGCTTATCACATTGTGTCCATTCATTAACCCGCCTTCATTCCTCATGTGATGCCGGACTGGGATGTTTCTGGAGCCACTGGAGGGGGAATAGAGACATCTTGCATAGTCTTGCATGTTGTCAGGTGCCCCCCCTCCCCAACACATCCCACACCCCACCCCCAGTCAGCTTCCCCTGTGAGATTTATGTGGTGTGCCTCTCTCTGAACAGAAAACTAATGCGAACTTCATTCATAAGAAACACATGGAGTCCCATTTACTTTGCACTGGGCAGCTCCTTGGCCATGGACAATAATTGAGAGGCTCTGGGATTAGGCTGAGGCATTAATTCACTGTGTCAACCTGTCCCCCTAGAATATTTATGATGCTAAATACATTTAATTAGGTTCAGGGCTGCTGATGTGAAAGTGCATTGTCAGTAAAAAAGGGAGTTGGTTACCTTTGGCGTGTTGGTTTTACAATAGTCATCCATTTCATGTGACAAAAAAAAAACATATGTACACAGTCATTTTTTAAAGTCAGTATTGATGTGTGTGGTCTCAGTGATGATTAGGATACTGCAGTATTAAGTCTAAATAAACTAGCTATGCGAAATACAGAGGTGTGTAAGGGGAAACTATTAGAGTGAATATGCGGCTTTAAATGTAGTGACTTGTAAAATGGAGAGGGAATTAGGGCAAAAAAAGAGTGAGCCTAGCGTTTGGTAATGTGCAGGAGCCACAGGAGAACAGTGATTATCTGTCATTGCACGAAGTCTGGTACGCGTGACAGGTGCTATTACATGTTCTTCAGAGTGTTTTATACACATGACATTTTCCTGTTGTAAATTCTGTAAGAAAAACATAAAATATGAGTAATACTCTTTCCATCCAAAAATTACTTATCACTTTTGTATTTCACATTTCAGAGATTTTTATATAGTCACCAATTGATCTCCTTTTAGAACCATATGACCCCCCCCTACCACACACACACACACACACACACACACACACACACACACACACACACACACACATGAACATACACCAATCTTTCACACTCAGGGAAAGGATGAACAAAAAAAGGATGAGAGTGGCTTGTGCTAGTATTGGCCTGAGTGAGACATCATGTCCAGCCCTGATAAAAAAACACACACACACACACACACACACACACACACAACGACCCAGCGCGTTGCCACAGAGAGCATCATGGTGGGAAACAGCTCCATAATGGCCAGCCTGCATCCTGTCATGTGTCAACGGAGCGGTGAATGGGGTGGGAGGACGAGCGTCCCTCTCTATCAGCTCCAACACACGGACACCTCGGCTTGGCCGGCGCCCCTCCCCCCTCCTCCCCTCCCCTCCCCCCGCCTGATGCAAATGAAAGATAATATCAGGCCTCATGTGCTGAATGACATTACACCAAATCTAATGTAGTTAGAAGGAGTGGGTATTAGTGGTGCTCTGTGCTGCAGCCTGCGCCGGGCCAGCCACGGGCTGACTGACACACGGACCCAGTGCAGTGACAGCACACAATAAAGTCATCAGGAAATGTGACATGGCAGTCGCGGGGAGGGATGGATTGTCACTCGCTGTCAAAGCCGATGCGCTCCCTTATCCCTGATGTCCCATGCAGCACCGTGGGAAAGGACAGGGGGTAGTGGGGGTGGGGTGGGGTTTAAGGGTGGTGGTATCTTTAGCAGGGGTGCTTGGGCCATTCAGACAAATATTTATTTAAGCACTAGCGTCTGTTTTGGGATTTTTTATATAGTCACCAATTGATCTCCTTTTAGAAGTATGTGACCCCACACACACACACCTGGTTTATAGAATGTCATTTAAGTAATCAGTTTGATGTGGGAATAGGTTTTGAGAGCTTGATTGTGATGATGATGTGACTTGAGCAGTAAATAATAGCTGTTATGGATAGTGGCTGTCATTCAGAGGTATGTCACAAATCCATGAGAAAAGAGCATGGATCATGTTACAGACAAATTGACCAAATATGGATGTGAGCAATGATGTATTCACTAATATGACATTTTATCTGTAGGTGTATAACTAATTATACTTGACTTGATATGATTAAAGAGAAATTAGTTAAATTTATGTTTTTAAATCATTGTCATCACTGTAGCAGACAGTCACTTTTCCTTTGCCAATACTTTATAAAGAACAAATTGATTTTCACAATGTAGGAGACACAAACATGATCACATACACACATACACACACACACACACACACACACACACACACACACACACTGAGGGCCACAATGTGGTGATGTTCAGATGAAGGTTCTCACAAGCAGTGTGTGTCTGCAGCTGGTCCTGGGGAGTGGAGAGTTAGAATACACCCAGCTGCCAAAAGATGGCAATGTTGCCGTGCTGAATTCCAAATGAGTCTCCCCCCTTCTCTCTCCTTGACCCAGGCCCAAACCAGCTCCCTCCACACCAGCTAGCCCCACACCCCCTACACAAACACACACACACACACACTCACTCATCCTTAGCACCCCCCCCCCCCCCCCAAATAAATAAATAAATAAATAACAAATCAGGTGTATTTGTCATACTACACCAAACTGTATGGCAAGGATGTGGTGTTATGGTGTACCACAAACAGCATTTTTTTAAATAATATTTTGAATGGACTAATAATGGATATAATAAATAAATAAGTATTATTTCATGGAAGTTTGCCATGGGTGGAGGTGAGACTTCTGTGTAGGGTTTTAAATTGACAATTGTTTTATCACTGGGTTAAAACAAGTAGTGAGTAAGAAAAAACAAGTTTTTTCTATTTGTTTTCAGTGGTGCTGTAAGGATTTCTATCTGGTGAGTAAAGATCTTGATGACTTCCCTCTGAACAGTGACACAAAGGGGGAAGAGGACTCCCACGAGGAAACACAGTGTACCAGTGAGTCATGTCCCCTCTTTCACTCTCTCTCTCTCTCTCTGTTTCTCTCTCTCCACCCACCTCCTAACCTCTACTCCAACACTAAAGCGGATCCTCACACCATCTCTTCAAAAAACACATTTTTTTCTTTCTTTCTTTGCACAGTTATTATTATTTCAGTCAATCAAAAAAAAAAACAATGTTCAGCAGTGTTACTTAAGTGCACCACTGCAGTCTTAGCGATATATATATTTTTTACAGAGTGCATTTTTTTGCCTCGCATAGTTTGAACTCAAGTTTTTTTTCACCCAGTTCACACTCTCCTCTATATCTTTCAGATGTAATTGCAGCCAGTAGGAAGGTGCATTGCTGTGTATTTCTGTGCAGCCAAATGGACACCCAGCAGGCCAGCAATTCTGTGGCTATTATAGAACTGAAATACCTGAAAATGTGCCTGCCTTAATGGAGTAACACAGCCGTGTCCTGCAGGGAAAGGGTTAACGGGAGAGGGTCTGTTGAAGATAAATTGCCACTCTCGACTAAATTACATCCTTCTGAGATGCTCGCTGAGATGATCGAGAGAAAACGGAAAAACTGAAGAGATGTCACGTTTTTATTAATTGTCAGCGATGTGCCTTACTTTGGGGGAAAGCTTGAACTACCCCTACTTTTGAAAAAAAGTGATTTAACTTTGGATGTGTTCTTCTCACACGTGTTGGTGGCGGCTCTTTTTTTGTTGTTATTGTTTTGAATGCTCCAGTACAAGAATAGAACCCTCACTGTCTTACCCACTCGTCCTGAACATCCAGTCTTATCTGACTACCTGTTCCCGCTCCTTAAACACTGCCTCTCCTCCTCTCTCTCCTTTCCCTCCTCCTGTCCCTTCTCTCCTGTCCTCTTCTCCTTGTGCTCCTCAGGGATTCTGTGCTCTCGTCTTGGCTCTCACTTTTGAGTTGTGGCCCCTTGTCATCGCCGTGTTCAACAAACGAGTCGCCTGAATATGCGCAGGCCGCCTTCTCTCTGCCCGGTGTCCCACAGCTACCGCCTGGTAGCATCCCTGCCCAGCGACCGCCTTTCTCCTCTGCCATCTCCCCTTCCTGCCTGCCTCTCGTGTGAGTCCGGCTCCTCGACCACCCTGTACCCACCCACCACCCCCCCCCCCCCCACCCTATGTCATGGCCTGCGTGTTTCTTCTGCCTTTTTATCCGCGCTGAAAAGCTCTGCGTTTCCGAGGAACCAGCTCTGGAAAAGGACGTGGAAGCACCTCTCAGAGCTGAAGCATGGCGACTGCTGCCCCACGTGCCTCCTCCTCAGGGGCATAAATTGTGGCAGCATGCAATAGGACGGAGATGTTTTACTGCATAAGGTCAATATATATGAAGAGCGCAGGGGAGAAGTGGAACTGGCTGCTCAGCAGTCAGGTTATGTAGCGGGCTTCTTTGCCTCGGGCGCCTGTTGTCTACCACTGTAGAGGCTCAGGACACGAATAAAACAGTCCACGGAGGAATGACATAAATTGTCCTTGTGTGCGGAGGGGAGAGCTGATGGGGGGAGGCATCTCTATTGTTTACGGCTGCGTAAAATCTCTGGCTTTTTCCCCTTTAAAACTATGTTGTCCCATTTTCGCTGCGATATATGCATGTTTACTTCCTGTATTGTGATCTGCTGTCGTGGGTTGTTGATACACCAGAAAGCCAGTGTGTTAGCTCAGCTCTGCTCTCTCTCTGACAGCTCTTTGGAAAGTCTAGGCAGAGAAACATGCCTGTGATTCAAAGAGGAGATGGTGGTAGAGAATCCTGCGATTTGTGGGGAAGCTGTGGTTGCTCCGCTCCTGAACCTACTCCCACTGTTCTACCACCTCTCCTCCCTTATGCCACTCACAATTTCTAATTAGCTTTCCCCGTGGAGGAAGAAGATGGATTATATTTTAATATCTTGGGCCTAAAATTAGTTTATATTTTAGCAAGTTAGCACTTCTGAGCAGTTGATTTACTCTTGAAGCTGTAAAACCCGTGAGCTTGCAATTAATCATGCTCTGGTCTCTCTCTTAAAGAGAAAAAAGGAGAGAACTAAGAGAGGGAGAGAGAGAGAGAGAGTGTGTATGTGCAAGAGAGAAAGAGAGAGAGAGAGAGAAGGAGGAGGAGGAAGAGGAAGGGGTTCTGTGTGTCACATCCTGGATCACAATAGGTAAACACATAATTTACATTATTTAGAAATCACCACTGGGCTATTGTGCATCGTGTGACACTGTGCTCCCAGTGATTGTTCTGCCCTCCACTGTTATTAATTACAGCCCACTCTGAACAAAGCCACTGTGTCTATGACTAATTATCGACAGAGGATGATTAAAGACGCCCTGCTCTCTCTCTCCTGAATTACTCGCCTCTCCTACCACTGCTGCCATTCACTCACACGCCTCATTCATGCTTGCCTGTATTACTGTGTGTGTGTGTGTATGTGTTAGAGTATGTGAGTGTTTGAGTGTGTGTGTGTGTGTGTGTGTGTGTGTGTGTGTGTGTGTGTGTGTGTGTGTGTGTGTGTGTGTGTGTGTGTGTGTGTGTGTGTGTATGTGTGTGTGTCTGTGTCTGTGTGTCTGTGCATGTTTGCTAGTGTGTGTGTGTGTGTGTGTGTGTGTGTGTGTGTGTGTGTGTGTGTGTGTGTGCGCGTGTCTGCGTGTGTGCATGTGCTTCTCATACATGGTCAAGAAGTCCGCTCGCCGGTCTCCGATTACGGGCATCCTAAGAGGCTTTCTGGGGGCCATCCATCACGGCGCCGGGTCTGTTGGGAGCACTCGGACATGGCTGGCACAATGATGTAAAGCACAGGGGGTGGACGCCCCTGCACATGCAGAGCAGCCGCCATTCATTTAGGGACCCGGGGAGAGCATCGGCAGCAGCCCCCCCCACACACACACACACACACCACCACACCACCTCAGTGTGTGCCTCCTGCCCAACCCTGCCCTTCACACCATGGCCACAGCCTCAGATGCTGACTTTATGGAGGAGACCTTTATTGAGGAGAATTACTACTTGAACTTACTACTACTACTGCTACTACTACTACTGAAAAATTACTGGAATTGCAACAGTTTTTTTCAGGACATGGGAGTAGTAATGGCACACAATTTTCTCTTTTGAGTGCTAGTGGTGGTTAATAGTAGTGGGGGGTAAGGTGGTAATAATGACAGCCTGGGATGGCACTGCATGGATGCTTGACTAGCACAGCCTGGGATGGCACTGCATGGATGCTTGACTAGCACAGGCTGTGTTTGAAGAGAGCAGCGTTGATTCCTTGGTTTAACAAGAAGTGCTTTGGAATTTAATTTTTTTATTTGAACTTTTTTTTTTTTTTTTTTGTGGAAGTTTTAATCCTTCATCTGAGAAGAGGGCGGCAGCGATGGGATCTCCACCCCTCTCCAAGCTGCCACTTCCTGGAGTGGAGCTGCAGCCCAGTGCTGAGCTGTAGATAAAGCCGGATGTATCTGGGCTTTCGTGGTGGAGGTGATGGGTGGAGGGTGGAGGGTGGAGGGTGGGAATGGGTGTGTGTGTGTGTGTGTGTGTGTGTGTGTGTGTGTGTGTGTGTGTGTGTGTGTGTGTGTGTGCGTGTGTGTCTATAGTGGTGTTGTGTGTGTCTATAGTGGTGTCTCCAGCCACGCAGCAAGGGTTGGAGGGGAGGGGGGGGGGATCAGAGCAAGCTCTCTCCCAGGGAGCCACGCGACAGAGGGCCAATTTCATATGCGGGCTCTGGCCCCCGGGTCTGGGTGGAGGTGGGCCGGGTCCACCTAGTATTCCAGCTTCATTAATCATCCCGCCAAGGCTTACCGGCAAGCTCTCTCCACGCCTTCTCCTAGACAACCCCTCGGATTACGCAGAGCCGGCGAAATGTCAGCCCAAATCTGAGTCCTGATGCAGATAATCATTTCAATAATATTTCTCCATTTGTGCCCCCCATGCCCAGGGAATAGAGCTTTTCCTCTGTCAGGTAGCGTAAGACTGCAGTTGGTGGGAATACTTGACTCTGAGCCAGTTGGCTTAGCCGTGCTTTCAGCATATGTTCAACAAGCAGCTCGGTGCCGAGTACGCGTCATGCTTTTATTAATTTCAGTGAGGGCAAGATGCATATATATATTTACCTGACTGCCACCCCCCCTCCCAGCATCCCTCCACCACCACCACCACTGCCACCCACCCTCTCTTTTATTCGTTGTCCCCATGGAGACCATAGGTGATGAGACTCCTAATGGCAATGTAAAGAGCCAGAAATTTCACACCCGCTTGTGCTGCTGGTGAATCAGATATAGGCTGAAAGCAGCTTCATACCTGACACATTCCATAAATGTCAAGACTCACAGTTTCTTGCCAATTGCATTGAGGTTTTATGTTTTTTAGTATGGAGACACCCAAAAAAATGGTGGGCAACAACAGAAAAAAAAAATAATCTTAAAAGTCATCACTATAATTGCCATCATTAAACCCGCACTGAAGATGATGCAGATTTGTTATGTGCTCTGGTTATCCAGGTACCCAGATGTGCTATTACACACACTTACACACACACACACACACACACACACACACACACACACACACACACACACACACACACATTTGTATTTAACCACAGACAGACGGGATAGGTGTTCAACACAAGGAGCACACACACACATACACACACACCACTGCATCTGTGGGCAAATTTATGCGTCGCCTCTGTGCTGAACTTCTCCCTAACAGCCCTTCGTGCTGTAATCCAGGGAGTTCTTATCCCTGTGACTTATGGTGTTGTGTGGGGCTGGGTGCATGGGAAAATGTCAATAGAAATAGTAAGTCAGAGAGGAAAGGCTTGCCTAATTAGTGCCCATTTAGATTTTATGATGGCTCCAAGATCGGCTCATCCTGACAGGGAACACTATAGTTACATATTGTTCTAGCCTGAGGGAACCATAGGCAAATCCAGATTTATTGTACCTATCATACCAGCATATTTCATTTGCCATTATGAGATGCCATCTCACAATGATGCCCGATTATTTATTACAGATTAAATTGTGGGACCTGGATGGTTGGGGAAGGTTCAAGCGTATTCATTTCTTGTTATTAACTTGTTCATTATCTGTCTTGGTGTGTTCAAAAGCCCTCTTTTACAGCATGTGATAGGTAGGTTGAACCAATGGAGTTCTGTGCCGGGGCTTTGTCCATTGTCACAAAGAATTCATTCTACACACATAGTGGCTGTGACTTCATCCAGACGCCTTACAAAAAGCGTTTCACCAAATATTTCCAAATAGCATGCATTTCGGGTACATTTATTTATGAATGTTTGGTAGGAAAATGGAATAATTGGTCCTTTCTCATGTATCGATGTGATCTTATTTGGGATTATTGTTCATTTTTGTGTTATGGATCATGCTCAATTTTTCATTGTTTCTCAGCAAAAACCAACTTCTTTGTGTGAGTGGATTCTGTTCATTCTGCAACACACACGCGTCTGGTTCAATAAAGCACTCACTTCAAAATTCCAGAGATCATTTCAGTGCATATACGTCTTGATCAAACTGTATTCGGGTGCATATATGGACAGCACAATATACAGCATGTGCTCGTTGCTGGTTTTCATATCATTCAGAGGGAAGAGGGGAAAAAATATGCAATTCACCTCTCCACTCTGGCATTTTTCACTGTCCCTCTGACAGCCCGGCTCACAGAGAGGGGTGAGGCTCATGAGGAAGGGGGAGACGCACACTTCTCTGTCCTCTCTCACCCCACGTGCCTCCGCACCGCCTCTCCTGTCCTCTCGCACAGTCTCACTAAAACCAAACAGGGTGCACTAATACATGGTTCCACAGGCACACTCTTTATGAGGTAGTTCACACTACCCCAAAAGGGCTGAGGCTTTGAGGAACGTAAATGCCTCCACTGACACCCCCTTGGGCCACATTAAGAGCCACACTGAAGACTTCAGACAGTTTATCTTGATCTCTCAATACAGTATTTATTCCTTTTACATTATCATTTAGAATTTCAAGTGTAAGGATGTGAAAGTGATGTTGAATGTGATCAGCCACTTGCTCTCTGTACGTGAATGCCCTTTTCTAGTCACTCAGTCCACTCTTGGGTTTCCGTGTCTGCGGCGTATTAAGTAATGTTTATTTACTATATCCCTTAAACCCTTGGATGTTGGTATTTATCCTATTTACACATCAATATTACTCTGGTGCAGCGACCATAAGAGTGGCATTTAAGTAGTTGTATTGGGTGGTATTAAAATGCACTCCATACAGCGTGGGGGGAACACGTTAGGGAATAGTCAGGCCCTGGACTCCCATTACCCAGTATAAAAGTGTCAGACGCTTTAATTACATTCAGGCCTCCCTCTGTCGCTTTTACGGCTTCCTCAATTGCATTTCCTGCTCAGCTAAACTTTCCATCAAAGCCGTTTAAGCATTCATAGGGGCAGGCATGGCCGGGCAAAGCTTCCCCGTGATCTCCCCTCTGTTTTAGCATATGTTCATGGATGGGCTTATAGCTTCTCATGATTTCCAGTTTTCCTATTGTTATAGAAAACATATCATAACATGATATTGATTTTTTTTCTCTTTCATTTTTAATGTGAAACATTCTGATGGAGATACTGTTAGATGTTTTACATTATAGCAACAAGGTGTTCATTTCTCATCATTGTTGATCATCATCATTTCTATGTATAGATTGTTATTAATCTAATAAAAAAAAACATGAACAGATACATATTTGCTCTTCTTTGCATATATGATAAACAGTGCAAAAAATCGCTATGTGTGTAGAATAAGACTTAGTATAATTATAGCCTTATGAGAACTTACAGACAGAGAACATCCCCATTTAACCCTACTGCCAAAATCAGGATTGATTCTGCTGCAGTGGGTTTTATATTAGCAGTCTGAATTGAAGTCATGCATGACGGCTCCTCAAGTTCAAATGTGCTGGAAGTAAAATCGCCTCTACCATTTCTTTTGGAAGTAGGATATTCAGAGATTTTTTTTTTTTAGATTTTCATTGTTTAAAACTAAAGGGCTTTCATTCATGATATGACACTTCAGTCACTAGTTCCACACTCACAGATAATTTCAACCATCATATTTATCTCTGTCATGTGTGTGTTGAAAATACTGTGACCAGCTTAGATGATGGTCATTTCTCTTTGTGTCTTGCTCGCTCGTTATGCAACAGTAAGCAAACTTCAATCTTACAAATAATTCACTTTTCCAGGGCTCTGGGCTTGGCTGCTCCTCTATCTGTAGTGATGTGTCCTTTAATGGGATTGCATGTTCACTCTCTGTGTTTGATGAAGTTCCTGAGCTCTGTCACTATAGCGCTGCCCACTGAAGGGTGTGCAGCACGGAGGTCCTACTGAGGCACGTCCACTCTGGATGGGTGGGTGAGGAACCATGTGGGGTTGGAGGGGGTCGACCTCCACCAGTGTCTCTGGTCATGTCTCTACCACTGCTCCTGGCAGTAGTTTTTTTTCCTGCTCTTTCTCCTTTAAACCCAGGAGCTGGGTAACCTTCTGTGGAGAGGAGGCACAGCGAGGCTCTTGTGTTTATAGTCCGGTATGGATCAGTGCTTAGAATATGTCTACATGATCTGGAGCAATTTCACGTGCAGGGTGTGTGCGTGGGTGGACGGACACAAGCCACTTCCTCCCAGTGATCGGGCCCATCCCTCAAAACACACCCACACACACCCAGACACACCCACGCACTCCAGCATGCACACACACACACACACACACACACACACACACACACACACACACACACACACACACACACACACCACACATACACACTCAGACATACATTCAACACATGCTCCCAGTGCATCCTTCAGAGTCACCGGACTGCACCAATGACTCAGCCCTCTCTCTCTAATCTATCTCTTCCCTTGAGACGGGTGAGGGCTCAGAGATGGGTGAGACCCTAATTTGTCATCCACCCAGCATCTCCCAAATTGCAGCCTCCCCAGCACCCACGACCCCTACTGGGGGGTGAGTGGAGAAACTTGCATCAGGTTGGATGTCACTGCACTATGAGTTTTTCCCCTCACTCCTTGAAAGAAAAAATAAATTGTATTTATTTTTAGACGCTTAAATCAGAAGGTTGAATGCAATAAAAATTCCATCCCTTTCGAAGCCCTTGTTGCAAAAGCCCATGGTAATTATGGATGAAACCAAACCCTGCTTAAAATAATGGATTCTTACAGTGAGGGAGCATAAAGCACTCAGGTGAATTATCGGAGCCGTAGTTAATTACCTTTAATGGTTTGATCATGACAACCACGTTTGCTATAAAAGGTATTTATGATGCACATTAAGGCCTAGCTTTTCGTGGTGCTGATATCCCTGCGGCCATCCGTCATTTCAAAATAAATAAAACAACGCAGCGGACCTCTAATTAGAAAAACGAGAGGCTCCTTAGGAGGGATATATCCGTTTCTAACCCCGAGTGCTGAGCTGCAATCAAACTCCACTTACTGGCATCTGACTTTAGGGCTGCACTCTTCTTCGGGATCCTGTCAGCCCTCTTCATGCCCAATTGATCTAATTGCATTGTGGGGAATGCGGTCTCTGTGTCGGGTCTGTCTTCAGAGTTTTTTCAGCAGAGTTAATTAATTTACGATTTTTAATTAAAAGTTATGGACTCCGTGATTCTCAACGTGCATTGTGTTTTCAAGACACTTTTTCTCCTCTCAGCGGTAGTGTAGCGCCCTGTGTATTAGGAGTGTGTATTTGTGTGTGTGTGTGTGTGTGTGTGTGTGTGTGTGTGTGTGTGTGTGTGTGTGTGTGTGTGTGTGTGTGTGTGTGTGTGTGTGTGTGTTTGTGTTTGTGTTTGTGTGTGTTTGTGTGTTTTCTCGCTTGCTTCCAGTAGCCCCAGACTTAAATGGAATATATGCTCCCCCCCAGCTCCCCACCTTCGTCACCTACCTCCTCAATTCCTGCATGCAATCAGCCACCCATGCTAGTCAATTACAGCCAGTGAGTTTGGGCTCTGGTGTGACCTTCACCAAGCGCACCCACCACTGACCTCTACCAGCCGGCCCTGTGTCTGTACTGCTCGGCCTGCCGCGCCGCGCTGCGTCATGCTTTTTCATTTGCCGGGATCTGTATGAAGGGAAGGAAATGAAAGGGACTGGCTCCCCCCCCCCCCTCGTCCCCCCCCCCACTCCAGAGTTCCAGAGCCGGGCCCTTTTTTGTTTGCTTTGATTCCACACGAGGTGCTTCTGGCAAGAAGCAAAGGGTCAGAGATTGCAGAGCATCACCCCTTTGTAATCATACCCGCGATCGCGCTGTTTTTTCCGCCTCTGTCTCCTCACCTCCGCTCTGCCATAGTCTGGTTGTGGCACGGTGGAGTGTTTAAGGGCTTTGGCACTTCAAGGCCGCTGGAGACTTGCTCTCGTCTGTTCCTCTCCCTTTCTTCTTCACTGGAGGAACTTCAGATCTGCCGGGCTTTTGCTCAGAGGTGGGCAGCGGTTATATTGTCTTGTCTTTGACTCTCTCTCAGTGTGTGTGAAGTGCAGTGGGGGGGGGTGTAATGTAGTTCCCCCACAACCATGGCTACACTCATACACCCTCTCAGAGACATACAGTTACCATTGAGGCCTTGATGTGCTTAGCACGTGGGAAGGATGGACAGGCCAGTAGTTAACCAAATGGGCCGCACATTGCTTCAGTTTGTCTCCTACAACACCCTTTATCATATTCAGGTGGAGTCGAACATGGCGTACCATAGAAGAGGTTAAATAGGCAATTAAAGCACAAAACGGACCATCAATTCTCTGGCAAACTACAGTGTAATCTCTCAACAGTAGCATTTGCTTGTTTCCTTCTTCTGAATGACCTCTTTTAAAGAGAAACATGTTGTTCTCTTTATCAAGCAAACCCCCCAGACTCAGCCACAGCTTGCATTTTTCCTCTACCCCCACCCCCCAGACCCCTCCTCCCCACCCCCAGCATGTCTCGAAACAGTTATTAATTATCTCCTCTTTCCCCACTGCCCGTACGACTGGCCATTGTATTTATGGGGTTGCCATGGCAATTGGAGCCCACATAAAGGGTGGTTGGTTGAGCCAGAAGTAGTGTGAAGTGTCTCCGGCTGGAATTCTAAAGGGCCTTCACTGTCTTACGGGTCAGGAATGGCAGAGTCTTTGTGGCCTGTCTGCATCCAGGCCATTTCAGGGAGTGTGTTGCACACAAAGTCAAATGAACCTAAAGGGATTAGCCATGAGATGGCTAGCACGTAATGTTGAAAAATGTTAAGAGATTATTTTCACGATGTGCTCTTTCCAAATACTAAGCTCCTTGTTGTTGTCATGCGTGTGCGTCTCTTGGCCCTGTCAAAACTTTGAACACGCTGTTTTGCTAAATGCCTCCCAGCACCTCTGAAGCACGGCCCTGCTGTTATTCAAAAACGACGCAACGTAAGGATGATGAGTTGTTGTCATTCTTTTATTGCTGTGTTTATACTCCATAAATATGCCATACTCCGTTTATCATCCAGCTTCTGTCTGTGAGCACAGAACTCTGTGTCTGTGATTTATGCAAACAACTGCGGAGACCTCACAGATCTGCAGGCATGTAAATAATAACCACTGTATCAATCCATAGAAAGGAAATCTGGGGTCTAGCAAGGAGGTTCTTTTTTTAACTCCGAGATTAGTTCCAGTAGAATGTTAGAGGCCATTTTGACCCCACCAAGTTGGGACTTGGATGTTGAGTCTAACAGAATAACACTATTTGCTTTTGAATATGTTGGATAACATTACATATGCAGACTGAGAGCGAGAGACTGAGATGGAGAGAAAGAGAGGGCATCCCAGTTTCTCAGCAACCATTCCAAACCGGCTCACTTTGTCATTCCTCAGAAGTGCGAGTGGCTGGGCTCTGCTCTGCTCTGCCGCGAGGCGAGGCCGGGCCCACACCTTCTGTCACAGCCTCCAGCCTTGAGGCCCACGGGCAACCTGCTGCCGGGGCACCGCCGCGCCGCACCGCACTGCCAGTTGTAGTTTTTAATTGGCCATCTGGGGGAAGCTGGATCTGGTGGCTGGATATTAATCAGTAAATTAACCCAGACGTAATCCGGCCCTCCCAGCGGATGCCCAGCAGCTGCGGGCGGGACGGAGAGCTCTGTGGGCTAGCGGAGGACCAGTGGCGAGAGCATGAGGGGGTTGGTGGTGATTGAACATCTTCTCCAGGTCCCCTGCCGTCCCCCGATCTGCCCGTACGCCGGTGACCCCCCAATTTGTTAGAGATCCCACACAGGGGATTATGCCTGACACGCCAACACAGATGTCACAGGTAGGACACAGTGAGTGGCAGCTGGGTCATTTCAACATTGTTGATCAAAAAATGGCAATACTGTAAAGAAAAGAAACCAAAACAGAGAGCTATATAAATACATGTTGTGTGTGTTCACTCAAACTGCTCACTCAAGCCAATGGCTTTTGGATGCAGGCCCATTGGAAATGTTTTCTGCCGTCTTTCTTGGGGAAAAAAGTGTTACTGTGCTGTGGTGGAAAAAAACATTGTCTTGTGTCATCCTTCTCATTCTCAGAAAGACATTGCCACCAAGAGCCCTTTTAACATCTACACTGCTGGCCCTACCATTAAGCTGAGGAGATTAAATTAAGGACAAGAGATGGCTATATAAATATGTATTTGCTCAGAATAAACCACATCAAAGCCCATGTAGCACTGCGCAGTCGCAGACCGCTGAACTGAACTAATTGAGATGAACCCATTGATAGGAGGTGGATTTTATAACAGTTCTTCATCTGAGAGGCTTTTAAAAAGGCTTTGAAAAACATCCTTCTCTGTAGCTCATTCTGAGTACCCACTACTTCTTCATTCTGCTGAACACAAGTGAGGCACCTTGTTACAGAACATAAGTGTTTGTTTCGTTCTCTTGGGGATATTCTCTGAAAATAAGGGGATAATAGATTTCACATGCATAAGGTAACATAACAGTGCATGGGGGGTAAATATAGTGGCGGTGTGCAGGGGATGAGAGAAACGCGCTGGGCAGAAATGTTCCCTCAAGAGCACCATGGCAAAGGTGGACGTAATCGGCACGGCTGTTTTACAATGGATCATTTGAATATCATTTCACATCACGGGCCATATAAAGCCCAGCGATACAGACCTTCCCCCGACTTTATGGAGCAGAGACAAGCGCTACAATGCGGCCCTCCCCCTTCCATCCCCCTCACAGATTATGCCATCTGAACCCCCTTTTGTGACGTGATGTCATCTCGTTCCACCTTCATAAATGTGTCGCCTCATATTTCCGCTCTTCGTGTCAATAAATTTCGAGGATCTTGGCCATACGTCTCCACTCTGCCTCACCACCCCAACACCCCCCCACCCCCACCTCCCAACACTTTAGATCGACATGAAATAATTGCCAGGCGAGGAGTTGCATGTTTCCCCTTTCTAATTTTAAGGGTCAACAGCATTTTAATACCATTTTAAACACATACCCAATGTTTCTTTTATGGCTCATGTACAAGCGGCGTTTTGATAGCCAAACCAACCAAGCATGGTTAAAGAGTGCAGCCATAGCAGCTGCCTCCATAGCCCACTTAATTTAGTCTCCTGACCCTGTCTCACCTGGGTCTGCATGGAAATCATAATGCAATTCAACTGTGAAGAAAAAATGATATATTGTGTATTTACCCTAAATATTTATGCAGGACCTGCGAACAGTCAGGCCTGCTCCTAATAAAAGGGACAGTGTTCGCCTTGTAACTTCATCAGTGCTGGGCCCTGAGGAGCATATGGCCCCAGGCCATTGTTTCCAGGATTATCATTTTCATTGGAGGCACTAGAATACAGCTGTTTTGTGCTTATTGTACAGATTCCTATAAGCTCAGCTCCAACGATGTGTGCTATCACTTTAAATGGAGATGTGAGTAGTAAGAAAGGAAAGGAAAGCAAGAAGAAAGAAATGATGTCTGTATTGCTGCACATATGACTTATCAAGTGCAATTTCACTACATACGGTATTGATGAAATATTTCTGTACTTCAGTTTACACAGACACATAGACAGCATTAAATGCTGTATTAAATACCATTCATACGTAATTACTAGTCTATCCATGTTTTCCTATGTTAGAGTTCAAATTAGTACGGTATGTCTAATATAGAACGTGTTTTCATTTCCTCTTAATTAAAAGTGACTCTGCATGTGGCACGCCACTTGGATGTTCCCTTCAGTCTCAGTCTAGTCGTGCTGTGCCACAGTCATGCAGTACCCCAGGGTGATCATGCCCAATTACACGTCACCAGCCACCAACAACAGCAGAAACTAGCAAATTAGTTTTTATCACCACACACACTTTCTTGCTCTGACCCTGTAAGAGAACAGAGTTGTTCCCATTATAAATCCCTATTTGCACTGGCATAATATAAAGCTCTCATGTTAGACTGAGGAAAAGGAGGCCGCCTCCTGAAATACCCCAGTGGTGGTGATAGAGGTGGTGGTAGAGGACAGGTAAAACTCCACAGGTTCACCCCATTAGGGCAGGAGGAGAGGGGCGGGGAAGGTGTCTCATCAGGGCAGATAACAGGGCAAATAACAGGGCAAATAACAGGGCAGATCTGCTGCGGTCATTAGCCCGACTCTTATTGAATTCCAGCAGCCTGATAGACCAAATGAAGCTAAATAAAGCCATGCAGGAGCAGAGCAGCCTCCTAATACTGCCCATTAATATTCTGCCATCCTCACTTTAGCTTAGCTCCTTCCCACAGCCGTGGACAGGACACTCTGCCCACCTCCCCCCTCATCTCTCTCTCTCTCTCTCAGTCTTTTTTCTCACTCTATCAATTCTTTTCTCCCTTGCTCTTTCTTTTGCTTGTTTTTCACTAGGTATCTCTCTCTCCCTGTTTCTCTCTCTTTTCCTCACTGACTCGCTCTCAGTGTCATTCTTTCTCTCCCTCTTCCTCTCTTTCCCTCTCTCCCTCTCTCTCTCTCTCCCTCTCTTTGCCCTAATGGTGAGCATGTAGAGTGGCGGTGACACAGTCACATCTGCTGGCAGAGCGAGAGTCTCTCCCTCACAGCCCCGGCTGCTAATGAGATCTTCCCCATTTAATTAATACCATAAGAATTTTA
>NC_063191.1:17579434-17652817 GCF_017589495.1 Alosa alosa
CTTTCTAAAACACGGCCATCTTAAGATGCTAGACAACCTTCTCCCAGCAGTTTTGTGGTTGCCTCTGTGTTATGTTTCTGTGACTATCCCCTTTGATTTTGTCACTGGCTGGTAACCAGTTTTTTTTTATACTTTTGATCCTCACAGGTGACACGGGGAACACTGGGAGAGCAGTAAAGAGCCTCCTCCTGTTTCACTGACTCCAGGCTTAGAAAAGCACACCAGTAAACCGGCGTGCCATAAACGCTGAATAGAGCTCTCAAAACCCACTGTAAATATAAACTGGTGGGCCAAGCCCATTTATTGGGCCAGTCCGAGCCATGTGTCTGCCTCTGACGGTCTCTTTCTTGAGGCCGAGAGGCACTCTTCTAGCCCCAGCTCACAGGACAAAGGGAATATGCCAATGATTCAGTTAGGATAATACTGTGCATTTGCTTCTCACTTTTTTTTTTTTTCAAAAAACATCACTCTGTGTTTACAGCTCTGTGTCTGCATGGCACCATGCTCTATGTCCCACCGTGAGACAAATAACTGAGTTCCTAATGTCCTATTTAGCTACGGATTGCTACGTTCTTGGTGGCCAACTCTGAAAAACTATGAATATGAAGTGTGGTGACTCAACCGAAAAATACTTTCCTTGAGAGTCTGTCTTTCCAGACGCCCCAGTGTCACAAAGCGCCCAGTGTGCATTCGGAAAAAGAGGCAACAATGTCGACTTTTGTGGCTAATTGCTAGTGGGATGCACGTTAATTTGGGCTGGATGAAAATCCCTCTTTGTGCCGGCGTTTATGGCCCAGAGGTGTAGATTTACATCTTAGGGACACAGTGATATATTTGCTGGTTTTTAAAAGGGGCCTTTACCGGGAACGGGCATTCCTGCCTGCCTACGGTACATTGTTCCATTGTTTTGAAGCACCTCTCTTGATGTGGTTGGCCCCAGCCGGCTCTGGCTCCAGTGCTGGTGGGGGCAGGGCCCTGCTGACCTGGCCATGAACTTGGGCACAGGGCACCGCTGTGAGATGACGCGCCCGGTTCACTGCCTCCGTGTGCGCGTGCGAAGGAGCTGTCATCACAATGCTTGGCCACCTCACTGCCTTCTGGTGCTTGTGTTTTTTTATCAGATCAAAAAGGCATTTCCATTAATTATAGTAGGGTGCCTGGTGCTGAAAATGTGTATTTTTAGACAGAGTCACATGATTTAAATCTTGGCTATAGGACAGGAATTCATAAACTAAGATTATGTGAGAAATAATAAAATTAATGTCAGCAAAATTTACAAAATATAGAACGCCAGTAGGTGTGCTTCACAACAGATCTGCCTGGGTTGGTGTGATAATGTGTAAAGTCATTCTTAAGAACTGGTGTTGCCATAGAGAATTTCACTGGAAACCTTCCCATGAGCTTCATGTCTTCTGCTCTCCAGCAGAAACACTGGCCTGCATCTACATACCGACCTGTCAAAAAATTAAATGGGAAGTCACTCTAATTTGGTGAACCTTGACCTGTTTCATATTTTCTGTCAATTATATTAGAATAAATCACGCACAATTATGGATAGACCTATTAAAATTTATGCAAAGTTACCACAGGCGACTTTATTCTCCTGCTGTTGTTGTGATCAAGCAAATGTTCTGCACTGGAGGGCACACTGTAAGCAGTAAACCAGTCGTTTGAAATAGCTTAAACATACAGATGTAGTTATTTAGTTAGAAGAAGGGGGTTTAAGACATTGTTCAAATTTGAAAATTGCAGTCTAGACCACAAACGGTTGTTTACATGGTAAGGTGCTTGACTCCTGTGCATTGACAACAAAAAAGGCAAATTGTTTTTTGCTAATGATCCCGTATTCTTTAGTAAACGCTTAGCAGGCCTCTTGGGTTCTTGTGTAACTCAGGTGTGCATAATTACATTTCTTAAGGTCAACCTCTCACCAGGATGAATTAGTGAAATTACATAGTTGACCACTCCAGGGCTCGGATCCAAATGCAATTAACTTGGTTAATAGATCTTGAGTAGCCGACAATATAAGACAATGGTACAGAACAGGCCCCGATCACAATCCATGTGACTTGGCGGCGGTCACAAGCCACACCATGGAGCATGTGCTGGATATTTGACAAATCTTGATATTTCAGGTATTTTTTTAAAGAGAATTATGTTCCCTTTAAAAAAATGGCGGAACTATTTTTAGGCATCTAAGTCAAATATCTAAACAAATACATGACCATTCTCCATGACTGATATATTTGTTTTCTTGCACAATATGGTGCAGGCTATGAGATATTGATCAGAGCATACACTGGTCAATCAGACTAAATGACTGCCCCTAAGCTGAGGGCTCTGTGGCTAGCTGGAAGGCACGGGGCGAGAGATCCTGTGGAAACCAAATTACCATGACGCTGCCGAGTGCAGGGGCAGTGCTGGCTGGCTGGCTGGCTGGCCGGTTGCTGATAGTCCCCCGCCGTCCAGGGGAACTGAGCGATGCAAATGCACAATAAACAGGGCCTAAGCTGGCAGAGGTCTTTCAATCACGGGAGGGCAAGAGTTCAACCCCCCCGCTGTGTGTAATCCCAGCCTTGAAGCCCCTGGGACCCCGCTCTCCAACCTGCTCGGTGGCACACACGATATTAGATAGCCATATGTAGATGCGCACGGTAAACACAGCGGCCATGATAACGCAATACGCCGGGCCCTCTTCAGCCACGAATACATTTGAGGCAAAGTCTGATTTTTTTTTTTTTGTATTTCATTTCAAAGGGAACGGGCTTGAATTGAAGGCTTAGCTCTTTGCCTCTGGAATTGGATGCAGCTGTTTGCTTTGTTTAACGTCTTTGTTATATGTCTTGCTGGGAAGAAATTGGTATCTCTTGCCTGTGAATGAGGTTCGCGGTGTGTTTGCATTACACCCCAGCATGGACTGAAGCACAAGGGATGGCAAAGAGGGTTGGAGGGCATTTGGGAAGGAGATCAAATATTAAAATATGTGATACTGGATCCTCACAGTATTGTGGCACACTTGCATGAAATACAGATAGTTGTAGATGTTTTTATTAGTAGATTTATCTGCGTTGCAGTGTTGAACCAAGTAATTTATTCATAACGAACACTGTTATTATTAACGCTGTTAATAAGGAAAGAAGACTTACAGACAGAGAGGGAGACTGGAGTTATTAAATAGAGTTGTTCTCTCTTCTCTCTCTCTCTCTCTCTCTCTCTCTCTCTCTTTCTCTGTGTGTGTGTGTGTGTGTGTGTGTGTGTGTTTCTGTGCATGCGTGTGTGCGCATGTTTGTGCATGGGCACAGGGCGGGGGTAGGGGATGTTGGGGCCAGACAGCAGCAACCCAGGTTCTGCTCTCTCTCTCTCTCTCTCTCTCTCTCTTTCTCTCTCTCTTTCTCTCCCTCCCTCCCTGTCTCTCTCTCTCTCCCTCTTCCCCACAGAATCCCAGCAGGGGCCACTCCAGCCTGGCGAGAGCATCCTTCCGGACAGCAGGGGTTTGGAAGGGGGTGGGGACAGGGGCAGGCAGTGGGGTGCACAGAGGGTGGAAGAAGGAAGGGGGGCAGTTCTGTGTGAGAGCCACAGCCACTTTAGACTGCCTTCAACCCCCACCCCCTCCCCCCCTCTCTACCCCCCCACCACCACCAAACCCCCCTCCAACACACACATTAGAGACAGGAAAGATATAAGTGATATTTGACACTGATCGTCTAGGCGGCCTGTCCATTATGTCTGACAGTGTGAAGTGATGGGAGAGCTCGTCTTTAAAATCAGATGGATGAGCCTCTTTTTGTTTGCCTCCAGTGTAGCAGAAGCCGCGGCAGGAGAGTGTTCTCTCGGTGCGGGTACTCCATATTAGTGACGCTCCACCGCGGCTTCATCCACTGCTCACTCTGGGGACAAGCCAGCAAAACACAACACCGCATGGAAAAGTGAACATGTACATGCAAACCGTACCATACTATATCTTGCGTCATCACATATGGGCATATGGTTTAGTGACTAATCTTGACGCAATGCAAATGTTTTATTTTCTCTATCATGCCTAATTGGTTTGGATGCCCATAGTGTATTGAGTCATATGGGAGTATTAAATTAAAAATCCAAAATTTCCCGCCTGAAGAGCAAACAGCTTTCAGCAGAAGTCACTGTAAATCACTCCCCCCCCCCCCCCTCTCTCTCTGTAACACCAGCACTCATGACTGGTAATGATAGCATAATAGGATTCTATTAGCCGTTCCATTTTCGCATGCCTAATAATGAGATTAATTGAATGAGGCTAATTTAGAGAAAATGAAAGAGCCAGTGGTGGCAGAGCAACCTGTGTTTCCAGATGCTCGTTTCTAAACAGATAAGTGTACTACCTAATCATGCCACACCATCTGGGAATTCCTCCTCCCAGGCAAGGCATGTGTGATTACACCATTAGATATTTTAAAGCATGCATATGATCACACCAAGCACAGAGTTAAAGGGGCCATTTAGGTCTGCAGACACCTTAACGGAGGCACAGGCTGGTTAAGGCCCCTTTTGCACGCTGATTATTAACTTCCACTTCATTTGCTTGCTCTGGTGCTAATTTCGACTTTGGAAATTAAAATAAATAAGGTCATTATCGCTTGTAAGACATTTGCATATCTCACAGGTGTACTTGTGTGAGAGCACTGCTCTGAGACTTCTGCTTTCAGTCAAATCAGTAAGTGCCAATGCCAACAAAGATGAGAGAGAGAGAAAGAAAGAGAGAGAGAGAGAGAGAGAGAGACAGGACTAATTTAGCCTCCCAAAAATTTGCACCCAGTACAAAAAATCATGCAAATGAACCAGATTCTCAAATGGAAGACATAGCATTTAGGTGACATTAATCAAAGCAAAATATGCAGACAAAGGTGGCAGTAATCCCAATACTCCACATAAATGGCACAGCTGTAAAATTGCTAATTTTACAGTCCCACAGTATGTACTGTATATAGGCAGCATCAACAGTGAGGTGAGTATTTAATACTACTTAGCAGAAGCATCAAATTAACATGAGATTACAGGGAGGACGTCTCAGCATAGAAGTGACATGTTGTTTGTTCAATGCTAGAAAATAAGGTGAAAACAGCAATGAATGAGTCCAAGGTTGCATGTTTTCCAACATCTAGCACAATAGGGAACTTGGTTAGAGAGGCCATTACATAGATAGCTATTGAGTGATGGCTGAGATCTACCCAACAATTTTGTTTGTTCATCTACGCAGCAAATACATTATTTTTTTCCAGTGACACTATTCATAAATGTTGATTTAATTTATGCATATTAACGATGCCTCCTTCATTTATGGTTTAAGAGTTTGCCCAGGTCGGGTGCCCGGGTGATTGGCACGGGCGGGCGCAAGTTTTGACATGCCCCATCAATCTCTGTTTCCAGCAACATGGAAGTCTTCATCCCTGCAGTGCAGTGTGCTGTCTGTGTGTGTGGGGGTTATTATTTGACCAAATGTGTACGAGAGCTCTCCTGAGGTGGACACCGGGCCCTTATCTCCCCCGTGCCCTCACAGGGAGACAACATACAAATACAACACATAAGAGCACAAGAGCTGGAGTGTGTGTGTGTGTGTGTGTGTGTGTGTGTGTGTGTGTGCGCGCATGTGTGTATTAGCGTGTATGTATGTGTTTTTTTGTGTTTGTGCACGTGTGTGTGTGAATATATGTGTGTATCTGTTGGTGTGATTAGAGTGTGTGTGTTTGTGTGTTTGTGTGTTTGTGTGTGTGTGTGTGTGTGTGTGTGTCTCTCTCTCTCTCTCTCTCTGTATGTGTGTGTGTTTGTGTGTGTGTGTGTGTGTGTGTGTACAGTACACGTGTGCCTCGCTCTTCAGTGCACCACACAACAACAGCTCGGCTCTCCTCTCCTGCCTCCTCGCTCTTGACTGAGTGGCGAGAGCGCAGCCCACCTAATCCCCCCAACAGAGCCGTCAAGCCGGGGCCGCAAACAGAGCTCACCGCCGGCAAAGCCCGGCGCGCCCCGAGCAAACCAACATCATAACAAAGGGTGTTTATGGGGACACGGGGGTGAGAGGAGGGGAGCTAACAGCGGAGGAGGCAGCCAGGCAGAAAGGGCTTAGCAGCGATCTAGACCTGCTCCCACCTCTATCCGCCGCTGTTCACATTGAAATGCAAATATCCAGGCAGGGTTTCCACCCGCGTGCCACTCACAAATTGAAAAGCAGTTTTTATCTATGCAAATGCAAGCATGGTAATTGAAGTTAATCAATCAATGCTAGCTTTCACTAAAACCTTGAACATGATTGAATAAAGTAATTATCATTCAGGAGAAAATGATGAAGTTGTAGACAGCATGAACCTTATTAAAGGAGGATTTTGAGTCACAATGGCTTAATTTAGAGCCAGCATCCTCTCTCTCTCCCGCTCTTCTTTTTCTTCTTCCTCTACTCTCACTCTTTTCCTCTCCCTCTCTCTCTCTCTCTCTCTCTCTGCCTCTTCATCCAGCTATTCTTCCTCCCTCTCTTCCCCACTAAGCCTATTTGAGAGTGGGATTCACTCTGCAGATTCCTTGTAGGAAACCGAGCACAAAATATCACTGAGAATACTCCTCTAATATACTCATGACAGTATGTCTGATTCAGATCAAATGAGCATGTTTGAACATGATAAAAAAATAAAAACAAGAAAAGTAGAATGTTTTTTTTTTAAAATCAGTTTAAATCAGTATATCAATTTAGACTAGTGAGATGATAATGATCGAAACATTACTCAAGAGACATGGCCTCGGAATAATCTGTTTTTTACTGTTAAGAAATTATAATCTCCTTCCTGTACATTCTACGGTGGCCTCAATTAGGGTTGAAGCCGGGCCCTATTTATTCTGTGTGACATTTTGCGGAGGAGTCCATGTTGAAATGTGCACCTCTGGAAAAGGTACCAATCCCTTAAGCCCAACTGGAGCGAGGCCTCTCTAATTCACACTTGATGTATCTGTTCTTGCAGGGGTATGGAATGACACCCGGACATGACTGTTGAAGTTGGCTAGGCTTGGGTGGTGTGTGTTGCGTGTGTGTGCGCGTGTGTGTGTGTGTGTGCGTGTGTGTCTGTGTGTGTGGGAGAGGATAAAAAGAGATGTCGGTGTCAACCATTTTCCAACGGGCAGCCATCGTCCTCCCAGCTTGCACCTGTCAGCGCCCACCCGCCGGCCCGCCCGCCAGTAATTGAGCCCTCCAGTGTCCTGCGCTTGGCTACCTGACTGGCGTCTCTTGGCTCGATCCTATCCCCTCCCTGGTGCAGGGGACAGTTAAAGGCCCTCTCTGCTTTGTCACAGAGTTTAATATGCACCCTACATAATTATGCAGGATTCACAGTGCTATCAAACTGCAATTCAAATTAGTTCAGGATTAAAGCCACAGAACAGTACTGGTTCCTTAATTGCATTGTACTGTGCTGATCACATTCAAATACCCATTACTCATTCCCTCTGTGGAGCAATAAGTCAGGGGGATTAATACTGAGGCAGGTGACAGGGCCAAGCCATTAAAAGGCAGTTATGCAGAAAGCATGGCTGGTTTTATTCACGTTAATGAAATCAGCAAAATGAAACTGTAATAGATTTATCAAAGCTCAGATGGATTTGCAGTAAATCAGTTTGATTCAGGCAATCAAACTGGACAATAGAGATAGTTTTCAGCTACAGAGCTGAATATGGGGGGAGCAGCATGTGAGAAGTGCTGATATTCTTCTTGTGAGGATTTGGTGAACACCCGGTGCCTAGGCCCTATTCCCAGAGCAAGGCTGCTAATTTTTGTCAGCTAAACGGTGCCAGTGGCTGATAAAACATACAGCCTTCCAGTTTAACACCATATTCGTCTATCCCCTGCTCCCCATTCTCCTCGCACATCACCCCTCTCATCCCTCTCTCTCATTCTCTTTCTCTCGCTCATTCTCTCCCTCTCATTTCTCTCTCTCTTCCTCAATCATCTCTGGGTCTTGCCCCCCCCCCTCTCTCTCTCTCTCTGAGATGCTCCAGCTCGCCAGCCTCCACATTTTCTCCAGCCATTTTCTCTCTCTCACAATTGGCTGCTGTCTGCATTGTGATGCTGTGTGGCTCGCACTGACGGACGTCCAAAACTTGCCCAGTCTACTTTCATCTGCGGGATTAGAGGCTGAAGCCAGCCCTGCCCCCTACCCCCGGCCTCGCTCCCTGCCTACCCTGCTGCCCGGCCAGTAAGTGTGCTCTAATTGAGCCTGTTGGATGGTGTTGTCAGGGCCCAGCAAACACACTAAGGCGAGAGGAAATGTGCTACAAACCACAAAAATGCTAAGTGTGTAGAATGCAGTGGTGGAAAAATCTAGAAGGGAAACCTCAATGCTTTCTGTGCTTCTGTGTGTTTTTTTTTCCCATCACCCTCATTGATTTATGTGGAACCGAATGATACCAACAGAAAAACTTCTACTCGCATTTTAGGTATAGGTATGAGTGAATGCAGATGGTGTAAATGCAATGTTCATCCTCCAACACTGGTGGATTACTGTAGGTGCAGAACCACTGGCTTATCTAGTTGTTGATCAGCTTTTTTTCCTCTCCCACCGACGAGATCACCCATTAGACTTTTCATGAAACAAATGGTTAAATGACCTGAGCTCAAACTACATTAGTTTTCCATGTGTCCTTAATGAGTCGTCCACTGTATGGTATAAATTTCAATTACATCCAATTAACCCCAATCAGTGGCACCTCATCTGAGATTTTTTTATTTTTTATTTAATGGTTCACTGCTGCTTAAACCATTGATTAGGCTGAATGAACACTATTACCAAATGACCACCTTGGAGAAGATGGGAGCTGTTAGCCCTTAATAGAGAGGCCACGGTCATTACACCACTGCAAAGATTCTGTCTTTAACTGGCAATATCAACTTTTTATATCGGGGGGCTTACAAGCCGCTCCCAGGTTCATTTTGACTTTCGCCCATTTGCGGCGAGAGAAAATGTTAAGTAGAAGCCTCCCAAGCATGAATGAACCCCTATTATTTTATAATTACCGCTACATTTAGCTCAGGTTTGGTTAGGCAGACGGACATGCATGATCGTACACAATGCTGTTTATGTGTCTGGTTAATGGAGGTTGTTTCAGACACACGGTTGGCCCAGTGTGATGGAGAAGAGAAGAGTGATCAGAGCATGAGCTGTGCTGTGTGGACATCTCTAACTACTTTTGGAACATTTGACACCGAAAAGCGCAAAGCAGGTCATGTTCTAGCTCTGCAGTCACCACAGCGGTCGCCTCCCTGTCATATTAAGACATTTTGGTTGATGTCTTGACTGTCAGTTTTTGTCTGCGGCGATACTTAAGATATACAGTAATGAGCGCCGAGGCCTGGTGCAAAGTGGGCCAGTAGGGACTTAATATGAAAGAGGTGATCGTTATGCTAATTAGCCATCACTAATTGCCAATGATTGCACCACAGACCACACAGTGGAGGTGGAATGGGTAGGGGGCTGGTATGGAGCGTAAGCCAAGCATATTGTCTCTGGATGCTGGGGAGGAGAAAATGAAACAAAACACAGTGAATGATACAATTGATCAGGATGGTCAGAGAGGCGTTAGCCCACCAACACCCTTTTAATGAAATCATTTGCTTGTGTGTGTTTTGACTGCTTTTGTGGTAGCAGCCCTGCCACATCAGCAAACAAGGGGGGGGGGGGGGGCAACACTTCCCATGAATAAAAATTCTTCCAGCTACCAGTAAATCCAGTCCCGTATCTGGAATCCTCAGGAGTGGCCACTGGCACCGAGTGTGTGATTAAGCCCTCACACACACGCAGTCCCCGTCTTGAATCTTACAAAGTCTTTGTTCGTTTGGAGAGTCAGCAAGTCACACTGCCCACATATCCAGCATAAAACGCAGACAGTAAACAGATCGTCCACACACACTGCCCATTCCTTGGGTGATGCAGCAGTGCTCATTACAGGCAGCGCACTGGAAAACAACACTCAGTTTGTTGGTGTTATCAGACAACAACAAGAAAACACTTTCTGAGATACATCTGCAAAATAGCATTAGATTAAAAAAAAACAAAAAAACATTTGTGTTGTAGCCTTAGCACTAGTGGACATACAGTCAGAGTGCTTTACTTTAACAGTGTGCACCACAAAAAAAAAGAAAGTAATTGCATTATTTATAGATGGAGTGAAATTAAGCACGCTTAAAAGCCAGGGAGAGCTCTGGCTTAATCAGCCCCATTGATTCATGCTTTCAATTGGTACAGGATCCAAAAGCAAGGCACATTAAATACATTCCCTTATTAGTCTATAAACGCAAGGGGCTCACCACACAAACCACAAGTAATAAATTAATAGTAATAAAAACACCAAGTGCATAGACAGATAGAGAAATTAAACGCCAGCATCAAACACAATACTTAATTCCACTCAGCATAATAAAATCAGAACAGACAATAATATTTCCACGAACCAATCGCATGCACCTTCTGCAGAGGGGTGAAGGGTGGGGAGGGGGGCTATCGGAATATTTAAGCATGCTTACTGTTGATTTGTATCTCATTTGACACAGAGTAAATTAATCTAATAAATATGTAGCATTTAAAAGTCTATTTTACACGGGATAAAATATAGCTGTCAATGGAGCCCAAGTGAAAAATGCAATTATTTTCCAATTAGTCTCTGAAGTGAAAGTGCAGCAGTGTCCCACCAGCGGCCAGGCCATGTGACCTCTGGGGAAGGGCTCAGCAGCAAGTGCAGGAAGTGTATGGAGGCCCACAGTGCACATCAAAACACAGTACGGGAAATATCTTCACTTTAGCTCTGCTGTAATAAATATATAAATATGTAAAATGGCACAGTGGAACAGTAGACAAGTAAAAAAATAAACTTAGTTGATTGATATGCCCTGCATTGCATTCAGTATGCGTCGAACTACAGTTCATATGATGCATTCATATATGCTTGTTGGCAGTTCCACAGTGATGGCATAAAAAATAAATTAAAACAAATTAAAAGACAACAACAACAAAAACAAACATTCACAAGGGAATATAGCAAAATGGAAAAATACAAACAAATCAATAAAATAATCTTACATTCAGATATATTGAAATAAATGCACTCTCATAAATAAATAAATAAATAAATAAATAAATAAACCAATATTCCCACAAATGAATAGACAATCCTGTGTCACAATTATCTGATGAAGAGATGTTTTAAAAACATTTTGTCCGTAACAGCAGCTTCTCTTTCCTCATCCGTGCAACGGGCCCTGTGACAAGGTCTGAGGCAGGGGTTGGTGATCTATGGGTGACGTGTGTGTGTGTGGTAGCTCACACCCCTCCCCCACTGCGGTCCACAGACACGGGTTCCCTCTGGTTGAGGCTCTCTTCGGCCGTCTTCATCAGCATGGCCAGACGGTTGTCTGAGACCTGGCCCTTCCTCACCGCGCTCATGAGCTGAGGAACAGACAGCCAGCGCATCACTAATTTGCAGACATCATCATACACCTACTAATTAGAACAGGTAAGTTCATAGAAGAGCAAACATATGTCAATTATGTGTGGGAACACGGTAAGAACTTATTTTCTGTTAATTGAGTTTTGGTCTTGGTTTTTTATGTTTCAGTGAGTGTTCCAGCGTGTTCGCATACGTATGTAGGTGTGTGTGTGTGTGTGTGTGTGTGTGTGAATGAGACAGAGGGCAGTTTGCGTATGATAATCTTATGTCCATGGGCGTATGTGTGTCAGTGCCTATGTCTGTGTGTGTGTGTGCGTGTCATTATGCTGGACCATGTCCTGTTTTTGGAGCGAGCTGGTTCTTAGTCAGCTCATGTCCTCCATGACGATGACTACACTCAACTCTTACACAACACACACACACACACACACACACACACACACACACACACACACACACCACTCCATCCATAATCATACACTTCCACCCTCCCAAAAAACACCTCTGATTACCTTCATTATTCATTTCAGACCAACACAAGTGACCCAAATTTACAGCGGCTACTTCCTCCCTCCACGTCACCTCCCAGGTATAGACACACGGTGTTGATGGCTAGTGTGTGTTCACACGTATGGGTTCCTCCCTCCTCCTGATTATTATGAGACCCAATTCTCCTCTAATTAGAGTCGGACTGGCGGCCAGGGACACTATAGGACACCACTATAGGCCTGCCATTAAGCCTTCACACTTCTGACACCGCTCGCATGGCTTTGCAGCACCGCCATGGCACTTAACAGCAAAGGTAGGAGAAACATGCATGTGAAGAGAACTAAAAAAAAAAAGCCTCTTTAAGATGCCTACTGTATATGGATGACATCAGACCACTGGTCACTAATGTTTCTAGGTGGTCGATACGTGAAATTGTATAGGTGGTCGGGCCGTTAATGTCGGGGTGGCAATGGGGGGTGGGTGTGAGAGTTGGAGTAGTGTCCAGGGTTATCCGAAAGGAGTCCCCGTCCTTAACGCACTTAGAATGGGTCTTATCTCCAAAGGGACAATTACCATTTCCCTTTCGCCTTGATCTTGTTTGTTTAACTTGACACAGTGAAGAAAGGCATGACATTGACCAGAATCCCCTGCATTAATGTGTCTCATGTTCAGCATTCATCATTGTCACCGAGCAGGAGAAGACTGTCAGTGTCAGAGTAAACACACACACACACACCTCCCTGTTGTTAGATTGAAGCTAGCCCAGAACAAAAGCTCCTGATAGCATCATAGATTTGGAGAGCTTGGTCCAAAAGACGTTGTGTGACAGGGATGGCAATTATACTGTGTCTCCTGATGGGCCTGTACTAAGGGAGGTGTGGACAAACACAGCACTGACACCACACACACGCAGCACTGACACCACACAAACACAGCACTGACACCACACAAACACAGCACTGACACCACACAAACGCAGCACTGACACCACACAAACACAGCACTGACACCACACTAAACATTAATGCTACACAAACATACCAACCTGCAAAAATTCACTGAGCTCCACTTGTCCATTCCTGTTGAGGTCCACTTCATTGAGAATGTCATGAAGAGTGTTTTCATCTATCTGTACACTAATACTCTATAGAAAAATTAGGTTTAATAATAATTATTCATATAATCAAATACCATTTCCATTAAGGTGAGATCACAAATATGTTCAGAACATTGATGAGTTGCACTTTAGCCAATGATCGCCAAAAATCTGTTTAGCCAAATAATTATTTAGGCCTACAACTAATTTTCAGCAGAAACCTGCTGTCTATATTGAGATCATCTTAACAATGAGGAGAAATCTTGTATCTATTGAAATTACAATAAGGTATACTTCAATATATAATTAAATCCTCTCTAAATTATGAAAACTAATTCATGCTGAGAGACAAGGAGACAGAAAGAGAGGGAATATTAACAGGCTTGAGCAGCTCAATGCCATGGTTACACAGCTAAAAAAAGAGCACCTGGAACAGTGAGCCTGGTGCATATACTGGAGTGGAGCAGGAGAGAGAGAGTGAGAGAGAGAGAGAGAGAGAAAGAGAGAAACCCGATGCCGCTCTGGGTCTATCAAAGATACCCAAACACCCACCCACTATCACTCATCACACACACACACACACACACACACACACACACACACACACACACACACACACACACACACACACACACACACACACACACACACCAGGCCCGGAGTGGGTAATCGGGAGATTCAGGAGAATTCCCGGTGGGCCGCTTCACTTTTGGGCCGGTCGAGGGAAAAATATTGACATTTGCCACGTTAGTCTTAGATCTTCTCTTAAAGAAGGCTACACACATTCCACATTCTATGCCTAACATTGCAGCCACTGCATGGGTTGTAGCCTACCATGTGAGGGAGTTCTCCCCTCCCAAGAAGAGTTGGTTGGGTACATATAGCCCGTCTTTTCCCAAAAAGTTTTCTCAGATACCATAGCCCGACCAGCCATACCGTAGCGAATAGAGATAAGCGTCAGGGAGGATGGATGGTAGAAAGAGGCCAGGAACTGTTGCTTTATTTATCCAATTTCCACCACCATGGAAAAAGTCGGTCTTGAGCCTGAAACTCACGGGCTGAAAAGTGGCCCCACTCCGGCCCTGACACACACACACACACACACACACACACACACACACACACACACACACACACACACACACACACACAGCAGATGGGAAGAACAAAGGAGTCTTTTTAACCTGCAGTACTCGCTGAACATCCACCGTGGTGATGAAGCCCTTATTCTCTTTGTCAAATTTGTGGAAGCGCTTCTTGTACCTGCAGAGAGAAAAGTGACAAGGAGAGGAAAAGAAAAGGAGATCAACAACAAGAGCTGGCAACAAAAAACAACAAGAGGAGAGGAGATTGAGAAAGAAAGAGAGAGAAAAAAAGTGACAGGAGAGAGAGACAGGAAGAGAAAGAGAGAGAAAGAGAGAGAGGGAGAGAGAGAGAGGAGGGGGAGAGGGGGAGAGAGAGAGGGAGAGAGAGAGAGAGAATAGTAGATAGTGTGAGTGTAATTGCTGGTAAGTTCGTCTCCACCGCACCTACCTGTCCACCTCGGCGGGGGTGAGTGTGATCTCTGTGTTAGTCAGCTGCTCCGAGCGCGTCTTGTAGCCCATCTCAAAGCGCAGGAAGCGCTTGGCTGCGGCCAGCTCATCCTGTGGGAGATGAGGCAGAGATGATGCTCTGGCTTGTTTTTTTTTTACGGACCTGCCTTAGGAAGGAATAAAAACAGCGGAGAGAGGGGTTTCCAGCTAGAGGCAGTCGCGGCCTTGTGGAAAAGGCTTTTCACTTGTTCGCAGAGCCGAGGCATTTAGAGCAGAGTAGCGGGAAAATTGGGAACTGTGGGGGAGAAGTGCAGCCACTTAGTAGAGAGAAATAGTTCTCCAACAGGGAGACTTTCACTTCCACATCCACACATGATCACCAACAGCACAACTGGAGCTGCATGTGGTCCGAAGTGTCTCATATATTCACCCATTACACCCCAAAGCCTTAACTGCTAGAAGAGAACTTTTGTTCTATTTATGGGTCCAAATTGGTTAACTGTGTCTGGCTGAAACTTTATATAAATGAACGTAATATATATTTATTTATGTGTGTACAGTAGATGAAAAGTTTAACAATGAGGGCTTTGTTTCATGAGGCCTTAAAATGACACCTTCTTGAAATATTTTTTTTGTTTAATCTACATCAGTTGTTCTTTGAGTTAACATAATTCAAGTAAGACTGGTTAAGTAAGTTGCACATCATGTAGACTGTACTTTTTATAGCACATTTATTTGTGTTGGAGTGGACCAAAACAGTTTGACGAAAAACTGTAGGGGTTTTACAACTATATCAGTTATGTTCAATTTTTTTTATGTTCAATTTTTTCTTGGTAGGCTGTTACTTGGTTTGATGCGTATCTGTATTCTTTCAACCGAGTCATTTCTGAACTTATGTTTGAAGAAAACTGGGCCAGTATTTCAAATAAATGTTATTTCCGTTAAGATTATGATTTCTTTGCTTTCTTCGACATCCCAATTGGAACATATTACAGAATGTCCTTGTGTGTGTGGTCCTTGTCTAGGTGCTGTTAAGTAATAATAACATATTTTGTGGGACATAGAGAGATATATGGATAATGTGAAGTGTTTACACTGATCGTGAAAATGTGCTTGTAAGTATACATGGTAAGAATGTTTTTTTTTCCGCATTCTTACCATTTTCCTTTGCTTGCTCCAGTCGAGCTCCTTCCCCATGATGTCCACGATGCGGGGCAAGGCTTCGTCCGCCGCCTGCACGTTGAGGAAGCCCAGGCGCGTGCGGCGCGCGATCACGTCAATAGCCGTGCAGGCGTACTCTTTGATCGCGTATTGAACCTGGGCACAAATCAATCGGTGGCAATTACCCAATCTCCCCCTCTGCTCCGGCAAACCGGGGAGGGGTGCCACAGGCTGCATACTGATCCCAGCCCTCTAGCCCAATCCCAGCCCACCTCAAGCCCTCCTCGACCCTTCCCCCGGCAGCAGCGGACACACAAGGGGTCCTCGCAGGCTAACAAAGGGCACGGCACACAGTGCAAGGGCTCTCTCAGGAGCCGGCTGTTCTTTAGACTGGGATCGATAGGAGCGCGCCGCATTACGCAATAAAATGTCACCCACCTCGCTCTCGATGTAGGGGAACTCAGACACCAGACGCTTGCCCACGATGGGCCACCGCCTGCCAGTGACGTGCGCCATCTTGGCCACCTCGAACGCCCGTCCACCGTACGCCGAGGCCAGGTGCTGGGCAACCTGTTGGGGGGGAGGGGGCAAAGTCTTGAGCTTCATCTCTCACATCTCTCATAGACACACAAACACACACACACACACACACACACACACACACACACACACACACACACACACACACACAGGCAGACATCCACACACAATCTGGCCAGGCCAAGCCTCCTAGGATAATACACTGCATTTAAATAGCAGCTTTTGATATTAGATCGATAAGGAGTTTTAACAGTCCAGTCACTCATAGGGAGATGCTGAAGTGGAGACGGGGGGCTGTGGTGTGGCGGGCTGGATGACTGCGTGGTCTGACTGTGATCCATTATGTGCGCGAACTAAACAAAGAAGAAGTTATTTCAATTCAAATGGTTTTGTTACTTTTTTCCACAAAAGGTCAAGCACTGTCAAAATTATCAGCATATTGACCTTTTTAAACATTCCGAAAACATCAGGATCATAGATAATGCTCTCCTCTTCCCCTAACGAAGGGTTAAAACTCTTTTCACACAAAGTCACAGAGGGAGCCAACTCTCTCCTGCTTGTCATTTCCAGGTCATTGTACAGTTCATTTGAAGTCTAACATTACCCACACTATCCTGGAGATTTGAAGGTGTTGTTTGTTGTGTATGTGTGTGTGTGTGTGTGTGTGTGTGTGTGTGTGTGTGTGTGTGTGTGTGTGTGTGCGCACGCTTGTGTGTGTGTGTGTGTGTGTGCGTGCTTGTGTGTGCGTGCGTGGAGCAAGGTGACACAGTGAAGGCAACTGTCTGCGGAGCTGATCCACTGTGCTTCCTAACTGATGTTTAATTCAGTCGGCGGGCTGTTGCAGGCGGATCATCATTTGGGTGCTCAGGGACTGATGTCTACATGTCTTCAGAGCCGTCACCTTTAGAGACCACTTATTCTGCTGGATGATGCTCCGGTGCGGGTGCAGGCACAGGCCGCGAGTTAAGCTGCTGCTGGTTTGCATGCGATAATTAGCCAGAACGTGCAGTTAAAGAAAGACCCCCTGAGACGCATGGCCTGGCAACAGAAAGGTTATTTACATACAAATATGGCTGATGAGTCTGGCATCCACAACTCATCTCATTTGACAGGATTAAAACAGCAAATGGTCAGTAATGGCCAGTCTATACTAATTAATTATATTTATGGACTGATTTCATTAAGCTTCCATGAATGGACATTTCATACACAGCTCAGCTCCTGGTCGAAAATAACGTAAAATAACATGTAACAGTAACATGTAACAGTAACATGTAATTGGGGGACAGACAGAACACAGTTTGGTGATATGGACTTCAGGACATAAATTATATATATAGGATCACATATTACATTACATTACATTACATTTACATTTACATTTACATTACATATCACTACCAGCCAAAAGTTTGGAGACACTTAGAAATTTCCATTCCACTACATTATAAACAGAATACCAGCTGAGATCATTTGCATTGTTTTTTTTAATCAGGGCAGCAGTTTTCAGTTTACATTATGTGCTTACATAATTGCAAAAGGGTTCTTGACTGTTGTAGAAAGAAATGGCTGATCTTTAATGCAATATCTACATTGCCCATTATCATCAACCATTCATCCAATGTTGCAAAGGCACATTCTGTTTACTAATCTGATATAATTTTAAAAGGCTAACTGAGAAAACATTGGAGAACCCTTTTGCAATTATGTAAGCAAATAATGTAATCTGAAAACAATGTAAAAAAACAATGCAAATGATCTCAGCTTGTATTCTGTCTATAATGGAGTGGAATGGAAATTTTGAAGTGTCTCCAAGCTTTTGACTGGTAGTGTAAATATATATACAGTTTGTATATAACACACAACATACATAACACAGTTTGGTGATATGGACTTCAGGACATAAATGAGATATCTCATATATATATATATATATATACATGTGTGTGTAGGATCACATATCACATATATATATTTATATAGACCCTTTCAACAATAAAAACAAAAACAATGCTTGAACGTTATATTTGGTTCCCAATCTACTTCCTCTGCATTAAGATAACATATGGAATGTTAAAACGGAAGCCTTGTGGGGCCAACTATGATGCTGATAATGGAACTCTCTTGAAAGGGTCTATACTGTATATATGTCATATATATAATTTACAATCAGCACACCTCCACCTCCAGGCCGTAGTCCTGCACCAGGCGGATGTACATGGTTGGGGTCCAGTCCTTGGCGCCCTCCAGCATCAGTGAAACCGTCCGACAGGGTCCAGCTTTCAGGCCATGGCTCTTCACTACAGCGTCCATGGTCTCCTCTGCCATGGAGCGATACGTCGTCCATTTCCCACCTAGGGCAGAAACAATTTCACGTGTCAGGTTAGGTTTAGTCAAATGAAACATTTTCATCATTTATTGAGAGTTCATATGTCAGACTTTTATTACGTGTTTATCCTGAAAAATGTCACTTTGAGAGACTATAGTGAGTGACTGTAAAAAAGAATGAGAGATGAGGAAATCACTTGCTATAAAATGTCTGTCTAAATGTGTATACTGTACATTATTCAGTATTGTTTAGTCAATATTTACTGATGGTAATGTGGTTTATAGTAACATAAAGCCCTATGCTGAGGCTCAAGCCAAAAGTCCAACCTGCTATGGTGACCAGTCCAGTCTGGCTGATGCTGACCACGTGGTTGCGGCAGATTGATTGGGTGTCCTTAGAGCTGGGGTCGGTGACCAGGGGGCGGATTCCGCTCCAGGCAGCCAAAACATCTCCTCTCCTCACTGGGATACATGTGTGTGTGTGTGTGTGTGTGTGTGTGTGTGTGTGTGTGTGTGTGTGGTTGAGGGGATGAGGGGAAAAGGGGATGGGGGAGAAAGACAAGAAGCAGATAAACACATCAGAGTGACGCGTCCGACAGCCAAGCAAGCAGCCAGTCACTCGGGCCTTTATGAGAGTGATGGACAGCCACAGGAATTACCACACACAGATACGCCGCACAGCGCTCTATCTCACACACCCATCGCTGCCACCACCGCCGACGCCAACCATGAAAGGCTTAAATAACACACACACACACACACACTCCACACATCACAAACTAAATGAGCCACTGTCACACACACACACACACACACACACACACACACACACACACACACAGAAACACACACACACACACACACACAGCCATTACTCCTCTAACCACCAACTCCACCACAATATCAACTCCTTATATCCCAGTGACATATAAAAAATTAAACATTAATGCGCTGTTGTGTATTGATTGAAAAAAATATATACCTGCCACAGTAATGGGCTGGTTGATATTTCTGAATAAAACAATGACAAACTCGTTATCAAAGGGCAGTTTTTAAACATTTATGACAGCCGAGGAGCTCTGAAATGTGAAGGCTCACTCTGGCTGTAAACGACTTGCAGATGCACAATGGACACCAGGCTGTGTAAAAGGCAGGATCGTAACTTCAGCCATTATAACCTTTTGCACTATAATATTATGCATTAAAACCTCCTTGACAATCATACAGGCAGCTTTTCCCCAAACACCACAAAACCTGTCTTCAGAGAGTAAAAACAAAAGTTGTTGGTAACTTTTCAATGTGTCAGGATAAAAAAAAAACACACACACACACACACACACACACACAACACAAACAAACAAATCTGTCACACTCAAAACAGATCAAACTGTTTATTGAGGGTTGGGCACTGACTGAGTGAAATGAAAATCTTCCATCACCCACAGCCCTGAGTGAGCTCTCCCAGACTATGCACGTTAGACTGTGGGCACACACTGTATGACACACAGGCCAACCCCCCTGAGCGCCCCGGCCACTTTTTGGCCTTTCCAGCACAATCCGGCCTCAGAGTGCCAGAGTGCCTGCCCTGGGTGACTCATGTGCGGAGAATGAATGGAGCCGGGATGCTGATAGGCGTTGTGAAAGAGAGAGCCTCCCATACAAGTCTTCACACACACACACACACACACACACACATACACACACACACACACACACACACAGGCTGTAGAGAACAATGAAAAGCCAGTCCTCAGGCCAGTCTCTTTTTTTCTGTGTGTGTGTGTGTATGTGTGTGTGTGTGTGTGTGTGTGTGTGTGTGTCATGGAGACTACAGTGGCTAGAAAGAACTGTCCACTCCAGGCCACAGTGAGTGGTAGGTGTCAACAGCGCAAAATGTGACAAATGCCCCCCCAGACAGACAGGCTCGTCCACAGTGAGCACTCCCAGTCAGCACTTCCACAGGCAAGGACGGAGCGACCAGCAGAGAGAGACAGTCCACCTCCCCTCTCCCGCTTTCCTCTCGGCCAGTCGCTCACTCACTTTCACACTTCTACTTTTCCCCCTCTCCTTTTCCTCCCCCTCTCCTTTTACCCCCCTCCCCCTCCATCCCTCCATCCCTCCCAGCCAGAGGCGGCGGCGGTCCCCTCTGCTCCTCGTGTGACCACAGGACTTTACCAGGGTCTCACCCTGACATACGCCTCGTGTCACTCCGCTGTCTGCAGCCCCTTTCCCTTCCTGGAGCCAATCTGCTGCCTGAACTCCCCCAACCCCCCACTCAACTCAGCTGACACGGCCTCATCAGCTGACCCCAGATCAGCTCTCTCTCAACGCTCAACGCCGCCTCTCACTCACACACAATAGGAGGTACAACTGGGACAATGGGAGGCGGGCTGGCACTGGGACATTTTAAAAATGATTTTCCCATTTGGTTGTTTTTCCCCCAGACTGGATGAATAAGTATGCATAGCAATAATAGTGTAGGGTGGCTGGATAAGAGCCAGATAGCTCATGGTCTCTGCAGAGACGTGAGGTGGTAGAGAGATATAGAGAGAGAGAGACGGTCATTAATATATCTCTGGGCTATGTGTGTGTGTGTGTGTGTGTGTGTGTGTGTGTGCATAATATGGGCTATATAGTGAGTCACCACTACTCCAGAGCAATGCACACACATACACACACATATGCACACACACACACACACACACACACACACACACACACACACATATATTAATGACCGTCTCTCTCTCTATATATATCTCTCTACCACCTCACGTCTCTGCAGACACACACATACACACACACACGCGCGTGTGCATATGTGTGTGTATGTGTGTGCATTGCTCTGGAGTAGTGGTGACACCCAGGCCTGATGCTTCAAAGGGCCTAATCAATCAAATAATCCAGGAAACAGTGCGGCCACTAAAAACAATTAGAAGCCTTGTCTGGAATCAATAAAAACGAGCCGTGTTCTGTCAGGACACTCGCCGCTCGTTCATTTAATAAAGTCCCTACGGGCGCCCGGCAATGTCGTCCGTTAGCGCAGGAGCGCGAGAGGTCTCAGCTGGACAAATATGAAAAAATGCACCGGGATGGCCTCATAAAAATTACTAATCGAAAACTATATAGTTTAATGTGGCCGCGCCATTTTGTTCACTCTTTCCTTCGTTTCTTTCCCACCTTCTCCCTACTCAATGTGTTGCAAGTAGAGAGCCTGGACAGTGCTGGGAGGGGTGGGAGGTATGGGTAAATCTATTCATTCTCAAGTGTTTTGAAAGGGTGTGTGTGTGTGTGTGTGTGTGTGTGTGTGTGTGTGTGTGTGTGTGTGTGTGTGTGAGAGAGAGTGTGAGTGAGTGAGTGAGTGAGTGAGTGAGTGTGTGTGTTGTGTGTGTGTGTGTGTGTGTGTGTGTGTGTGTGTGTGTGTGTGTGTGTGTAGGCAAACATGAATAATATCAAAGTAAAAGTGAACAGTGCCTGAATGAGAGGGGCTCATAAAGTTGCCATCAGGAAGAATCAGAGTTGTGCCAGCGCTTGACTGCGGCGCCCATTCATAATTAAAGCAGGGATTTGTATCTGTCTGCTCTCGGCGGCCTCCTGATGAAGTAATATCTCCAGCGACAGCCAGAGCCACCGCCGGATTAACTCATTTATTTGTGTCAGACGCCTGCACTCATAGCAATTTGTAAATCGCAGAAAGGGGTAAAATGTGTGAAAGCACCAGGCTGATTATTACAAATATAGATTATTGGGGTGAGTCCTTGCAGTGTAGGTGAAATAAAATGTTAAAAAGTTTACAGTTTTTTTAAAAAGTTTAAAGAACAAAATAATTGAAAATGTGGATCTTACCTTCTACGTCGGAGCTGAGGTAGTTGCGCACCTCTTTGAGGATGAAGTTGATGTCGTCCTCAGAGGGGATGGGGTGGGGGGTGATGTCGCTGGGTGTGTCCGTGGTCCCAGCAATGGTCATCTTTTCCCAGGGCAGGAAGAAGATGACTCGGCCATCACTAGTGGCAGGGTCCAGAAGGCCCATGTTGTCCGGGCTGGAGATTGGGGAAAACAGGGTTGCAGGGTTGGGGGGGGAATGGGGTATAGGGGATGAGGAGGTGTAGGAGGCAAACAAGAAGACTGCATTAACCTTTGGTCAGTTGGAGGGGGGGGTTTATGCCGAGTAGGGAACTCCCTATAATCAGGCTCCTGTCAACGTTGTTTCCACCAGATTAATTCTGCTGCTTTCAATTCTGCAGCCGAACCTGCTTCACACACAAACACGTGTTCAAATACACATTCCCATGTGCATGTACACACATACACACCAACACACCAACCACATTTAAAACAGGAAGAATTGGGTGTGGGGTGGAGGGTGGTGGTGGTGGTGGTGGTGATGAGGAGAACAGCCCTTCGTCTCCTGGGAACCAAAATAACATGCATCAACAAGCTCTGTGGACACAAGAGGACAGAGCACTACAGACCAATCTAATCACAAGGTCCATTTGCACATGCGTCTGTGTGGGACTGTGGGACCGCTGAACAGCCCCTCATCCTCAGCCTCGGAGCGCGGAGCCCTTGAGAGGAGCCCGGAGGGCCCATTACACGTTTGACAAATTGCGCGGTGCGGTACGAAGACGAGCGAAAACATGATGCTCCTTTAGCAAAGTAATAGGCACCTACATCGGGGCAGATTTATCAAAATGATCTGCAGCCAACACTCGTGGGCAGATGCATCAAACGCAAACAGCCAGTGCAGATTTTCCTGTTCCCGCGCCTGGGTGTGGGTCCTGGAGCATGGATGGGGAGGCAGGGGGGGGATCACTGCGAAGCCACAGGGGCAAGACAGAGACATACGGCAGTGGGGATGGGGGCTGGGGGGGGGTGGGGGGTGGGGCGAGGGCCGGAGATGGGGGTCTGAGGGGTTGGTGGGGTGGGGTTGGGTGGCGCTGCTCACCTGTAATAGCCCGGGATGACGATGTGCACCCCAGCACTGGGCTGACAGATGTTGGGGATCTTCTGATCATCCATTTTGCGCAGCGAGTCCGTGAAAGGTCCCGTGGCATTGATAACACATTTGGCTCGGACATCAAATTCCTGCCCTATGAAAGAAAACAGCATCAATCACGGGGCGCCCCATTCGTTTCCTGCGGCCGCTTGACAAGGCGGATTATTAATTTATCAGCTAACAGCCCTGGCGTAATAGAGTGCCTCACTTGTGTCCATGGGAGACTGGTGAGGGGCGGTAATTAATAGGAAACAGACATACCTAATTTCCCTCTCGCCTTCTGGTGTCAAAGTGCAGGGCAGACAGGCGGAGTGGGTAGGAACCCCTTTAGAGAGTGCACGAGCCACTCGCTGCCTTCACACAATACCCGCTTGGCCTTGGATACCCCTCCTTCCTAACGTGGCTCGTAGCTTAGCATAGCCGCCACAATACTGATAAATGATCTGTGTTGACAAGTGCTCACACTGTGACTCTCACGGAAAGGATTCAGTGAGACTAGTGAAGGGGGGGGTGGGGAGACTGTGGGAAATAGAATTGTGTTGGTCTGATTTTCTAGCTGAGAGGACTCACAATGTACAATGTACAGAATGATGGAGAGGGAGAATCTGAAGATTGCCAGTTGTGAGAGTATGGGTATTATCAATAACTCTATTTCTCTCATGTACACACACACGCAAACACACACACAAACACACACACACACACACACAAACAAACGACACACACACACACACACACACACACACACACACACACACACACACACACAAACAAACAAACGCACACACATACATACACAAACATTTACACACACACACTGTTAAAGAGTATCACGGTAAAAGACATCAGGGGGCAGTCATGCTCTGAGATCACAAAATCATGGTTATTCATGACACGCTTGAGAACCCCATCTCTTCTCCATTTTGTCTCTCTCCCTCCTTTCCTTACCCCCCCCTTCTCTCTTTCTCTCTCTCCCTCTCTTTCACTCTCTCCCTGAAGAAGAAGAAGAAGAGGAAGAAACCAGTTCCTGTGCATGACATTTAAAAGGTAACTAAGGCCATTTGGAGTAACGCTAATTCCGCATTACATCCCCCTACCAGATCTGAAGGATCCCAACACCGTCATAAAACGCTTATAAAATATTAAAGCTGCGCTGTGGAAGTACCACCGCCTTGTGCAGGCTTGCGTCGTGATTAGCACTTCAAGACACACACACACCCCACCCCACACACATACATACACACACACACACATTGAGTCTGGCCCTGAGAAAAAAGGACCCCCCTCACTCACTCACTCTCTCACACACACACACACACAACCCTGTTTCCCCTTTCTTTTGTTTCCGCGTTACCTGTGATCCGCCCCTGCAGCCCATGAACCAGCACAATCGCTGTCCGGCTCTGCCCTCTTCAGGAGGTGCACCACTTCAGTGTAATTGGCTATGGCAGCCCCATACCTGGCAGCGGTGAGCGCGATGGCGAGGTTCATTCGAGCATCGTTGTGTTGTCCTGCAGCGAGGGGACAGGAGCAGGGGAGAGGATGTGAGTCAGCCCGCAGCCAGTGACTGGTGGTATGGAAGTGTGTCGGAACCGATATGTCACATCTGTCCCTGTCATTTTGCATCAGCGGCTTGGCTGCTCTGGCCGGCATGCCAAGCACACTGAAAGCCACAGTGGCCCTTTGGCCTGTGTGCCAAATCTAGACCCCAACCCTGACACTTACCCCCAACCCCACCCCCCCCCCCACACACACACCCACCCAACACAACACCACCTCCCCTCCCCCCCTCTGGCCTGGTGAGGCCCACCGTGGGGCAAAGGGCTGGGCCAGGGAGTCTCCACTCTAAACACACACACACACACACACACACACACACCCATACGCACGCACACATGCACATACACACACACACGCACACACGCACACACACACACACACGCAGCAGAGTACAGAGCCTGAATGATGAAGACCTGCTCCTACCACACCCACTGACTGCACACTGTACTTTGCTGTGATTTCCTCACACCAGAGGTAAGACACTGAAACAGACAATTAAAACATGCAGAAATGCAGCTCTGTTTGTCTGAGAGAGAGAGAGAGAGAGAGAGAGAGAGAGAGAGAGAGAGAGAGATAGACAGCCTCTGCAGAGAAGCATTCAGATGATAATCCACAAACTAGAAAGATGGCAGAGGGGGGGAAAGGAGAACAGAAATCATTGGAAATAATTATTTGACCCGTCTTTGCCAGACTCTTTCTTCAATCCATCCACATCACGGGAAACACTTGTGACAAGGAATGTTCTTCCTCACAGCCGAGACACTGGGCCAGAATCCCTTTAATGAACAGTGGGGATCTTGTATCAAGATTTATGGATTAATCCCTTTCTGCCACTGAAATACCAGAGATCTATATTCAGAGTCACAAGGTCAGAAGTTTTGTAATTTAAATGAAAAGGTTTAAAAGGTGACAAATGAACAAAGCCGGATTTCATTACAAAGTGATACTTATATACATCTTTTAAGATTTATAGCTGGATAATCTGTGGTTAAAGAAAGGAGAGGAATCCGGATGATTAATCACTTTTAATGTTGGTGTCTTGGGCAACTCTGTTTCTATTTGTTATTGCCAGGGAAGTTGGAGCCCTTTGGTGTTGGCCGAGGATGTTGCTACCTCGGAGGAATGAAGGAGGCTCGCTGGACCCCTGATTTATTTTTTTTTATTTAAACGACTGGAGGCTAAGTAACTGGTAGGCTCTGGTTAATGCTACCACATGCTCCAAGCGATTCTCTCAAGAAGAAAAAACTCAAAGACAGCACAAAAACAGCCACACACACACACAAAAAAAACACAAATATAAAGGCCATGCTTTAAAATGAATTACGCACAGGACTATGTAGGCTGCCATAAGGAATTAGAGAATGAAAAGTCTTTTTTTTGTTGGCAGAAAAAAAACTACAATATTTCTTTAAATCTTTTAGCTCATGCACTTGAAAACTACCTTTGCTCTAGCAGACCTCTAAGCAAACCTAGCTGAGATCATTCACAACAGCACATACATAAAGTCAATAAATTTAGCCTGCGACAAATATGCAACACATACCATAATGGTGGTGAATAGAATTTACCAGAGCATTTAATAAATATGTGTATAGATCATACATCCTTACACAACAAAGCAAATAAGTGCCACAACAGCCATCGTGGTACAATTACCACACAGCCTTGCACGCGCTCAGTGCGCAAAGCGAAATTAATGTCAAAACTCCCTGGAGGAGAGGCCAGTGTTCGGCGATGCCCCCACCCCAACCTCCGCTATAATCTGCGCCTCCTGGAGGTACGAAACCCAGTGGAGTGCGAGGAAGTCCGCGGCAGGACAAAATGTTGCAAAATGACAGGGACAATCATGACAATGAATTTCATGTCTCGCAGTCATGAGGCAGAGATGCTTGGCTGAGCTGACTCGTTCAATTAAATTGTTGCAGGTACAGCGGGAGACGCAGTCATTATCCCAGACGCTTCAGTCAACGGCTCCTCTGGCAAACACAGGAAGTGGAGGGGAAATAGGGAATATACACAAAGAGCTGAGAGGTCCAGGCAAAAGTGCTAAAACAAGAGATTTCCATCAAAAATTGCAACTACAATGTGGTCATATAATATGCATGTGCTACTATCTGTATCTCTCACAATAAATACAAAAAAATCTTTCACTTTCGACAGAATTTTCTATCAAAAGATTTCCCTAAGAGTGAAAGTGTCTCTGGATAATGAAATCATATGAGTGTGATGGCTTGCCAAATCTGGAGATGAACTCAGTGGGAGCCCACGCTCCAGTAACAGAGGGTCAGCTTCTGAAATGTCACTGCAGTGATTGTCCCCAACTGAATAACTGCAGGGAGAAAATGGCTACTTAAGAGACAAAATTGTATTTAAAAATTTTTTTTATAATCATCGTAGTGTATTTGTAATAATTAAGCCAAGTTACCAGATTATTATCACTATTTTTATTATTTTAAAAGCAGCCTCTACCAAACACACAGATATCTGCCCTAGAATAAATATTATATAAAAACTGTAGCCACAACATAAAAAGGAAAGGTGATATCATTAAAGGTAAAACCATATAAATAGTCCATGGGCCTAATGCCCCCTCTTTCCCCACTTACTTCTGCTAAATGAGTAAGGTTGACACATCACTGCTCACATAGCTGCCCTGTTCCCCCAGAATATGTTGCCTTTTTGCAGTGCATGGGAATCCACATATCCTCAAATGCTAAATGAAGTCTGACAGATGGCCTTGAGAAACAAAGTTGGGAGTTTGCGGCTACAAAGAAGACCTTGAGTAAACAAGACATGCTATGTACACCCGGGCTAACAATGAACATATGCTTTGTTTTTCTGATGCCAACACAGAACACATATTGCCCGAAGACAGAGTGAGAGAGGCCGGGACGGGTTGGAGCACATCGCCCTGTGGCTATTTTTTGTTTGAAAAAAACCTTATTTCTAATTTGTTTACAGCTGGGTGGCCTGAGAGCACACGGCTTGTGTAAAAACATGGAATTACGAAGAGGACTTGGGATGACTTTTTTTTCGCTTCCGAAAGTGTGAGGGATACCACACATATTATTTTTTAAACTTCTCCTGTCTCCTTTTTTTTCAGTGTTAAATTATTACCTGCGTGCAAGAAATTCTGTCTTATCAACAAAATTACAATATGTGTTTTGTGACCATATGCCGCTATGTATTTTGCCAGCCCCTGCAACGTTTAAGTCAAATATTTGAACAACCATTAACTATTCAAATGAGTGTTTGCTAATGAACTCCCTCTCAAGCACAAAATGTGTCACAGTGAAGTGATAATCTGATGTACAAGATTAATTGCTCCAGAACACAATTACATTCAGTCAGGTGCAACAGTATGGGAGCAGGGAGAGCTGACTGAATAAAAAAATAAAAAAAAAGACTGGGCAGAGTTAAACTCAAAGTAAAAACACACACATGAAACAGGCTGCCCTACATTTTTAGCAGAGGTTTTAAATTAGCATATGTATGGTCAGGGCTGATGAGACTAATTGAGTTTGTCAATCCTGACAGCGGAAAGTGTCAGTGAACGTGTGACCGGTGGACTAACCGTCGTAGTAGACGATGGCCCCCACCAGCTTGTCCTTCTTCAGCATGGGGAAGAGCTCCAGAGCTCTGGCCTTGCTCAGGACGTAGCTGGTCTTCAGGCACTGTGCCCCTGCCACCAAGTCGTACATCTTGATCCCCAGCCAGTAGTACGGGAACTGCCACCACCTATCACAGGGTTAGCAAGAGGGAGAGGAGTCGCTGTTCAACTGGTTATCAATTATTAGGACACTTTAAAAGTGCAGGGGCCTCTAAATGAAGTAAAAGTTTAAAAGCTTCTAGACATGCAAGAACAACATATATCTGAATAATGATGCTAAATAATTGTTCTACTGTCATCTGTGCATATTGATACTTTGTTTGAGGTGTACTTTGAGCATTTGTTGACAATTTAGAATGCAGACATACAAGCACATAAAACAAGGGCTGAAATAGAGAAATGTGTGTATGAAGTACAGTAATTCCAGGAAACGCTGTTTGTTTTTTTTAAGCTTTCAGAGTTACATGTTGATGTTTACATGTCAACAAGAATACATTGAATATTGATGCTACATGTACATGGACAAGGATAAACTACTCACTTCACCTTTAAAGATAAAGGAAGAAAGTCAAACTACTTACTGTACCTTTAAAGATAAAGAAAGGAAGACTTCAGGGCTCTGTTGAAAAATCTGAATTTTAGTCAGACCTAACCTATCAGGACTAATGACTGTTGAGCTTTTCCAGCACATTCTGAAGACTTCATCAGAAAGCGATACATGTTTCATAAAACCTAACTGTAGGCGTACACATTGTATATTCTCCCAATACCTCATTAAAAAGGTGATGTCACTAGAAAAACCTGCTATACCCAATTTCCAACGAGATTCCAAAGCCATGGGGTTTTAGGTCAGTAACATGGATGGTGAGGCTCTGTTACTGTCACCAGTGGCAGAGGCATGGTGGCGTGAACAACGCAAACTGTCATCTCATCCCAGGGTAAAAAAAAGGGTGCCATCGCAGGCACTCCACACAAAGGCCCCTGTGTTTTGCTTTTTTCATGTAAAGCCACATAAAGTGGAGGCCGTGGTAGATGTCATGGAATTTCATTAGAGCTCTGAGCAGGAAAAGACAAAAGGGAAATGCTGATGAACCCAACAAAGGCCGATAAAAAGGCAATTAACAGGGATGGAAACAGCACACAATGTGTACATTAGAATAGAAAACTGATACCGCCTTTGGGTCAAACGTTGTTTTCTCGTGCACACTGACGTAACTTTCAGCTGTTTACCAGAGGCCAGTGTTTAAAGCCACTCTGTCCATGTAAATACTGACCTCTGAGTAGTGGGCTAATCTATTAGGCTAATTTTTACATTTGCAAAATATCTGTACAGAGATGCAGGCATTCTCACGCTCAAAGTAGTGTAGTATATTTTCTTCAGTTGTTGTGCTACATTTCATATCTGATAAATCTAACTACTATAGCCTTAAAAATTGTTATGAATCCACTGTGTCTGAAACATCTGCTGAAACATTTTATGCTTCACTGATACATTCCATTTCAGACATAGAACAAAGCATACATACTAATGTGCATGGCCAGTCTCTCTCTCTCTCTCTCTCTCTCTCTCTCTCTCTCTCTCTCTCTCTCTTCTCTCTCCCTATGTCCTCTCTGATGACAGCAGTAACCCTTTCTAAGGCACTGTGAGGTAGGTGAGAGGTACGGGGGCAGACTGATGCCTGTGTATGTGTGTGTGTGTGTGTGTGTGTGTGTGTGTGGGGGGGGGGTGGTGGCGGGTGATGAGTCGGGGGGTATGAGAGCACAGCGCGGCACTCGGAGCCTCTCCTCCCAGCCCCGGTAATGAGCCACACCTGTACACTGCTTTAAATACCAGAGAGGATCGTAAATGTCATGTGCAATTAAAGCTCATGATACAAAGCGGCACAAATCAAATCAAGCCCCTCAGTTCACGCCGGCCTGAGACGAGGAGATGATGGACCACACACTCGCACGTCTCCCCCCCACTCTACCGAGAGCAATCGGCGGGAAGTTTATTGCCTCTGGGGCAGGGCCAGGGGTTTTAGAGGTTTTAGTGACCATAGTGGGACCGGACTGGACCAGAGTGCCCCCTGGTCTGAAGCCAAATAACTGAGCATCTTCAAGGAGGGGGTCTGGGGGGTACAGGGGCACCTTGTTCAGTTTTACGGCACCAACAGATGTGCTGCAGATGAGCGCAATATCTGCTCATGGCGGAAGCCATTCAGGTGTTCTCCCAGTTCTTTTGCCGTTAATTAATCAAATTACGGTTTCCTCTGTGCCTGTGATTGGGTGACCTTTTGCGGAGCCACTTCAATCACAAGAGCTCAGGTGTCACGTGGGCCGACTGACACAGATTGGGATGAAACTTCACCATCACCATCACACACAGTTGTTCAGGTAATTGGAGAGGGGCATCCCTCCGACTCCAAATCCACAAGTTCATCATAATTAAAACCAAACACAAAGGAACCATTTCATTAACCATTAGCACACAATTAGTTTGGTGCTCACAATCCCATCAGGTGGACCAGTAAATGGACCGGCCATTTCAAACCACGAGATTAGTCACACTGGTAATGTCCAGCAGGAAGGTTAAATGGTATGCAGATATTGTCGTTCTTACTGAGCAGGACTCAGGTCTAATGAGAGACTGAGAACACTTACTTGTAGACAGGGAGCATTATGGGTAATGGGGCAGAAAGATGAGGAGCGACCTCCAGCAGGTTGGAGCGTTCATGGAGAGCCTCCTTCACCATCATATACTGCAAAAGAAGCCAGAACATCACTACATGACTAGTTCAAAACACTACTCTGTAAAGATGTCATACAGAAGTAGTATCACTCATGATTGTGTCACCTAGCTTTGACTCAACTTGAAAGGACTTAAGCAGCCTCACTGAAATGGGAATAAAGGTAGACTAGATATGCAGTAGAAGTGCCTATCTATCTATCCAGGATATTTCTGTGGGTGCTCTTTGAGTCTTTGCCAGTCAGGTAGAATGTCCCATGTAACTGCTGAGTGTGCACTTGCACCACCTGCAATCACACTAATTGGGCCCTTCCATGGCTCACCTGCATGACCCCGCTATGTTCAAACAGATAGGAAAATAAGCCCAGGAAAGAACAACACACGCCTAAAATAATGAGATTTCTCAGGTCTTGGGAAATGTAACTGAAAAACGATGACATTTGGATTTGAACCCAGGTGACTCCTTAACAATACACAGACAAAAGGGAGACCCAAATGCTTTACTACACCCATTACTTTAATGCAATTTCCCATATTAATTTTCATCTTGATAACAGCCGCACTCTATTCTTTCTTTTTTTTTTCAGTTCAATCCCAGTGTGGTGTGGTGAATTCTTTGAAATAACTTCACTAAAGAGAAGGAGACAGGGAACGGGAAGAGGGGGAAAAAAAGAGAAAGATATCACCTCCACTCAGTCTATGTGTGCATGTCAAGAGCTAGCCTGAATGAATGATGAACAGAGTGGGGAAATAGAACAATATGACCAGACGGACCAGGAATTCCACAGATAAGTGTCAGCCGCGGAGAAAAAATGAAGCATTTACCTGTTCATAATCTAATTTCATGATGGCTTTCTGTAGATATCGGACTCCGCCGTGAATGAGCTTGGTGCTTCTGCTGCTGGTCCCCGATGAGAAATCGTCTCTCTCTACCAGGGCAGTCTTGAGATCTGACAGTGGGGAAGCCAAGGCAAACAGATAAACAGCAGCCTGATATTTGGCTACTTATTTTCCCCAAATGTTTAGAATGCATTGCATATCATTTTCATATGCATCGTCCCTCTTCTGTAATGTGCTCGAAGGAGAAGATATTGAGAGGGCATTCATATCTCCTTTGGGTGCCAGGCGGCATTCATATTCATGGGAGAGGCTATGGAAGGTGTGAAACCTAAAATGTTTACCAAAAAAAAACTGTTTATTTCGAATCATATTTCAAATTCATATTCTGCAGTCAAGGATGCCAGAAACTATTCCTGAAAGGGAATTGCTGAGGAGATCTATCTATAGACTATATAGTCAGATTCTGATGATGAAAAAATCTTTGAATTGATAGTTTCAGAGGATCAGATTTTGTTGATGTGAGTTTTCCAACATGGAATGGAGTTGTTTGTGGAGTGGATAAATCCGGAGAACTCTTAACATTGAGGACTAGTCCTCCCTCTCAGTTCCAGTCTTTCACCATTTCAAGCTTCTGTCCCTGACGGCTGGAAGCTGCAAATCCCAAATTTGAAAAGAAGAAAGGGGAAATAAATGTGGATTAGGGAAGAAGGATGAGGGGCTTCCCGTCCCCCCACCTCCCTCTCCATTTGTTCTCCAACATTAGACAGTAAAAATGAATAAATGAAAAAAAAAAAAAAAAAAGGGAAAAAAAAACAGATTAAAAGAACCTCAAACCATGAGCATAGATAATTGATTTAGGAAGTAATGGGAACCACACGAGCAACCCTGGGCATACCCAGAGAGTCATGTTTCAAACGCCATGATTGGGCTTCTGCCCTCTCACTGTCTCTCTTGGCTTTTTTTTCTGGAGGAGGAGGAGAGGGAAAAGGAGGAGGAGGAGGAGAAGGGGGAGGGCGAACATCCTCCAAGTCCAACACTTCCACTGCTCTTCCCTTCCTCCCTCCCTCTATCCCTCCCTCCCCAAGATCCCCAGCTGAAGCGACTTAAACGCCTGAGCTCCTGAGAGGAGGCTTGGAAGCAGCTCCATCACAATGGAGTATCAGGTTACGCAACATCGGCGCGCCGAATATCCATCGCAAAAGCTTGCGAGGGGGGACCAGCACAAAAGTGTGCCGCGCAACAATCCCCCCCAAATAAAAAGACGCCTCCGAACCGCAGCTTGCCTGCCACAACAGCAAAACAAATTGGATTCATTTGATTTTTTTTTTTTTTTTTTTTTTTTTAACGTCCGCCAGTCGAATATGCGCGCGTGGCGTCTACAGCACACTGTGAACACAGCTCTGTGGCGGTAATCTAAAGTCCAGAATCCTGTGCTTAGGTCTCGTTTAAATCCGCTGGGCATGAGTTAATCATAAAAACACTCTCTGCTGTTTCCTCTATTTCCCATCCAAATACAAATGGAGGCAACTTATTGTAAACCTCTTTGCATTGCATTTGGCTCCCTGCTGTGAATACATGGTTGAAATGGACCCCGGAACAGTGACTAGGGCCTCTCTTAGTCCATGCGACACTGGTTCATCCATTCATTAATCATTTAGCCTTCCTAAGTCCTGCTTATGCTAACACCTCAGCTAATGCCTCGTGAGAAATGACAAAACACACAGTGGGGGTGTCGGGGCAAGATGGTGGGGTTGGGGTTAGGAGTGTGGATTTTGAACTCACTGCGCGTGACTGCGTCTAAGGCACAACCTGAGCCCGTGGCCCCGCCCCCGACCACGAGCACGTCGAACTCGTCCGTGTGGCGCAGGGCCGAGAGCTGGTCCGCTCTGGAGGGAAGCACATCCTGGAAGGTCATTTTCACCTGTTCCGCAGCCTGCACTCGGGTCTAGAGCCCATCCGAGCAAACAGACCAGTCATCCATTTCATTGTCATATGACTCGGGGGGACAGTGCACATTAATAAATGCATTTCATTATTATGTATGTCCTCATATTGTTTATGATGGATTTTTAAGAAAACACAAATCATGCATTTTCTGTGGGGAAAAAAAGCGTCTGACAGCACAAAGAAATAAGAAACAATCAATCACATGCTAATTTATTTACCCCCCCCCACTCCAAACTAGTGTCCGGCTAGATTAATCACGAATATGCATGCCACACAAGCATTCAAAAACAATACTGCAGCCATGCAAGAGATAGGGAAGCACTCAGCTGTTAAAAGACATGTAGACAGTTAAACAAATACAGTACTGTAGGAGAGCACGTATGACCAGTGAAATTAGTGTTATTGTTTTGAGGAATAACATAATTTCTTACCCATTGAGGCTTTTGGATGGAACATGAGGGACAAATGAGACCCAGACAATGCAATAAGTGTTTTTTCAACGATGGATAGACTCAGTTTAAAATAAAGTTCAAATTACATTACATCCATTGAGAGAACAGAAGTGTTTTAAAAGACATCCAAAAGAAAACATGTCTATTGTCTCTGTATATCTAAATGCAATGTGTGTATATATGTGTGTGTACTAATGTGACAGCAGGTACTTTAGAGAACAAATGAGTCGTGTCAGGTGATGTAGTTGCTATGCTAAATAACTCGACAAACACAAGCCTGGATCTGGAGTCTGTTGTTACTTATGTTCACATCATCAGTGCACTGACACATGTACTGCTTGAGGCCCGAGAGTTTAGTTAAGAACAGCCTATTAAAACATCATCTTCTGTGTTACTTCCCTCACTAGCTGTGGTTTCAGTCACATTAACATTATGTCCCCCAGCTTCAGAACTCTAAGTACGGTGTTTACGGCATTATTCTTTTGGAGGCTTACCTGTTTTTGTTTTTGCTCCCTCAGTTCTGAGAAGGCATACAATGCGACGGCCGTTCCCCCACCAAGGGCAGCTACCTTAGCTGCCTTCCGCACAGCCATAGTGTAGGCCTACGGCCCAGTTCTCCTGAGTGGAAAAGAAAGGCATCATTGTTTTTATTTGCATACTTGAAGTGGGCTGTTATGTGCCAAATTCAACTTGCTGTGCAAACTCCTTTCTCCTGAAGTCACAAAACCATTTATTATAATACCACTTCATTTTCAGTTCTTTCCTTATACTACACAGGATGTTTTACCCCATGTTTACCCCCGCAGAGGAGGTTATTCAGTGCAGTTTGTTTCTTTGTCAGTCTGTAAGCAGGTTTATACAAAAACTGTTGTCCCGATTTTCATTTGACATTGTGCTATATAAAGCACAGCATTTGGCCTTGGTGGAAGTCTATGCTATTCTAACTTACATAAGTTACCATAAGTTACCGTTATCTTTTTTATCACTTTGTATAAAACATACATTAACAAAAAGACCTCCGAGTACAACACATTTTGTAATACTGGGCGAAGTAATTGTGCTATTTTTCAGTAATTTAGAAGAGCTGACCGAGCATAGGGGTAAAACGTCTTCTTGGTTTGAATGAATGGGGCTCCATTGCAAAAGCAGCAAACATTTAAAAGAAGCATGTCAAGCTTCTTAAATGATTACACAAAATACTTTACTCCACTTAAGGCCTAAACACCTCTTCTCCTCCCTCTAGTAAATATGTTTACCCTCATAGAGATTGACAAGGCTGCTCCAGGTTCACCTCCTTTCCATTGGAGCACAATTTAACAATTGATTGTGGCATCGAGGCCACCTGCAGCTTCCGAATACATTTTCATGAGAAAAAAGCACAACTAGGATATATTGCTCCATGACATGAATATGCAAAGACCTGAAGACGCTGGCACAGTCATTACTAATGTTGCTGCCAATTACAGAGCATGTCATGACACTATGATCCATGAATATTCATCGCTGACTGATATACAGACGCTATTGAGCAAAGGCCTCTGTCCCCATATTACTGTCTCATTGTGGCTGGTGAACAGGTATCTCCATCATGCCAGCAAGGCACCATCCAGCTGCCAGATAAGCTGTTCCACCAGGCCTAACTAGTTAAATGTGTGTTATATAAAGGTGTATTAAAGTGATGGAGTACTCCACAGCTCCAAAGAGCATGCATTAAAGCATATTAAGTAGACATTTAGTCTTCTAAAGAGGGAGCCTTAAATTGGAAATAAGACATAGCACACTGCCTAAAGGAATGGGATGTTTCAGGTGTCTCAAAAATGACAGTGCACGCCTGTATTCTACTGAAACAGAAAGCCCAAAAAATGTCCCTATGCATGTCTTTATGTGTGGAGCCTGCCAGATATTTTTCACTGTGTAAAAGTAACCCAAAGCTCAATACAAGCTAAAGGCTAATGAGTTTGTCATTCGATTGGCTTAAAATTCTGAAATCCAAAAATTCCTTTGTCCGTGATTGGAGTTGGACTATTGTGTCCCACTTACAGTGAAATCTGATACAATTACAGCCAACTGGCAACCAACTATATTTAACCTTCAAATGTTATCAGTCATTAAAGGGGCACAGAAGTTTGCAAAAGATTAAGGATAATGGCTGTTACCTGGAGATAAGTGTATGAATGATGCTTGCCTGTGGCTAGTAGGTTAAGTTTGAGATCAAACGATAGCTGTTGTTACCGTTTCTCTATTGATTTATATGTATTTTCCAATTACTGAACAAGCTAAATCTCAGTGGCATTCTTCTCACAAAGGTTATACAATTGAACAATGAGTACACAAGATAAAGTGGAGTTTCTGAAGTGTATTTATGATCCACTGCAATTCAAATATGAAATTAGTTATTCCCATGCTACCTAGTCTGTAAAAGTCCTCTTGACTATACACTGCAAATGCTTTCTAATGCCCTATATGGATACAGATACAATGACTGAAACACATTTTATTGCTACAGAGGTAAAATTCATAATGACAATAAAAAAATATGCAATAAGAATCCTCATGTTTGTTATGAGTAAAAACAGACCTGATCTAATAATAGATGTGTCACATTTCAGCAAAATGACTGAATGTAGTCTGCAACAGAACCCATGGCCTGGTGTCCCTTGTGTTCTGCATAGCAGACAATGCACACATGAACTGAGTATATTCATAGGTCTAATACCTTCCATACTAAGTCTAGATTTCAGCCGTGAATGCGTCAAAGCTCACAGTACATGTTTCGAGTACTTCTGTAGTTGACTTGTATAGAGTACATGTGTAGTTGACCAAACTAACTGATACACATTTTACGATAGTGATCCACTGGCTTTCCTTTCCCTTCAGAAATGAGACATGACATCTCATGCTTTAAGCATGCTCTTTAAAGTGCTTCGTGACTATAAATAGGCCTACCTTATAGTTGTATGTTTGTATAAGCAAAGCTTTCAAAGCCACATTTACAACGTAACTTATGACCCATGTTTGAAATACAATCTTATAAATGTGTGCTTTCCTAAATAGGTTACACAAGACTAGCCCACCACATCAGCAATTCTTTCAGGAATGCATCAAAATGATAGGCTACTTGCAAAAGTGACCAAAAGATTTGATGCAACCACAAGATAGGCTACTGTAACTGCCCCTCACTAGTGAGGGTAAAGAACTATTGATAATTTTTACCTGATTCATTAGCTGCAAGGAACAACTGCATCTTTTGACATGACAGCTTTGCATCATGGATGCTGTAGTTACTTTTTTCACTTAGACAAGAATCGTGGGATTTAGATTTGGCACTTACGGCTTCTTCGATGCTTCGAAGTAATCGTGTGTACCCAACAAAATAGGCAATGACAGCCTTTGCAGTGATTGTGGCACGCAAGGATTTATCTGCAACTGTTTTTGGCAACCAAACAAGGAAGTCAGGACGGTTTGATGAACGGTTCGCTCATCGAATCGAATTGGAGAATGGGCTTCCTTATCCAATCGCGCAGACTGTTACCGGATTACATCTTGTTTGCCGGTGACGCAGTGGTTTAAGCTCTTTAAAGTCAGAGAGATGAATCTGAAGGAGCTCAACTACAGAGTTCAGAGAAACGTCTCTGATTAAAGTAACATCCCAATATAAGTACTGTGATGTCATAAATGAAAGATTCCACCTGTGTTGATGGATCATATTGATTAGGCTACATGAGTAGCCTAAACAGATATTTTATTAACTGTCATGTAATTCCTCTTCAGGATGGTAATAGTTTTTGATAAATGACGAAATCATAACATCTATAACTTGTGTTTTGAGTACAACGGTCTCTGTTGCTGGTTAAACTTTCAAGGAAGGCTTTCCTCATATTTCTGACACAGGACCCCAGAGTGTGCGTGCATTATGCCTTGACAACAGTTTGAAGCAAAGATCTTAGAGCAGCACTCTAGAATATTTAGTTTGAAGTAGTCAGTTGGAACAGGTGGAACTCAGAAACGTGGCCTGGACTAATTTTAACAGAAAAGTTCCAAGGCTCCCTGAGGAAGAAACACGGAAATACGTGTTGCATTAGCCAAACAACATGGCACCTATTTTACTCCTTAACATTTGTACTGGCAAAAAAAACTGACAGTGCAAGTTTAAATGTTAACTCTTCATTTTGGAATTTATATGCATCTTCAAAAAACCTATAGGCCTTTAATCACCATGACTTATTTCATATAGTCCAGGTATTGTTTGCCTGTGGAAGAAAAAACAAAACAAAAGCTCTTTCAGTGTCTCTCACCAGGTTGCTCATCAGCTACAGTAGACTACTAATGAAAAGGCTATGCCACATCATTTTGGTCACTTAGTTTGGATACATTTCTGTTAAATGAATAAAGTCATTGTCTTGACTGAATTTACACACACACACACAGAGAGAGAGAGAGAAAGAGAGAGCGAGAGAGAGACAGACACACACACACACACACACACACAAGCTTACAAATAATTTTGTACTGGTCCTCTCTTACATGGGTTATTCCAATCTCTTCCACAATATCAGTGGTATGCCTACCCACATCATCAAAGGTGCCATTTTCAGGTATCAACTATATGTAGTGGTCTATAAGTGTCTGCCATCTCTCTAGCATGGCATCTCTCTTGAGTGACTGAGATTTGTGTGGGAGTGATGATACAGACTTCTTACAGTAATCAATGGTCTCTGATGCTTTAGGTGCATTAGGTAGGGAGCACACATTCGGGCCTAGGAGTGTCTACTGCTTTCAGAGAATATTTTTATTTGACAAATGTTTCATTCTGTTATGAAAATGACACTGTCAAAAATATGGACAAATATGGTGATACAATTGAAAACACAAAATTGAGAAGCTAAATACACAAAATTATAATTACACCCCCAGTACTTGGAACAATACAACTGAACAAATTACAACTATGACTACCTTGTAGGCCTATTTTTTGGCATCAACCCAAATATAACTGCTAAATTATCAGGAAATTCTCCACTCCAGACTGTGCACGTCAGACCTGCCCAAAGCAAACTTTAAAGGATTTTCCCTTGTGCTGTGTCTTGTGGGAAGTCTTAAAACAAGTTGCAAGTAATCACTTACTTGAGAGAAATCTTAGCCATACATAGGCACAGGGTTCTATTCACTGGGTTTGATGATGAGGTAAGATCAGTTTGAATGACCAATGGCTGGTGAACAATACTGTCCTCTAGAGGAGAGTGCAATATGCCATGGAGAGAAAATACTATGACATGGAATTTCATGTGTTCATTTTTTTAGCTCTGGCCAAATCTTTACAAAGTAAATATGGAGGTCGGTCTGCAGAGGGGTTGTCTATCAATGGTTTAATAATATTTTGTCTATATCTTAATGTGACATATGGATACTTGTGCATCTAAAACTGTTGTTTGGCTGGCCAGTTATGAGTAGGCCTATGTCCTCTATCATGTGTGAACTACAGTAACTGTGTAGTAACCAAATACTTCAGACTAGGTAAAAACACAGCAATGTGACAATTTCTTGCAGGGTGCGTTGGCAGCGTCAAACCTGGTGTTCCTTGCATCACGCTCCACTGTGCCGGTTGCTCACGCATTTCCCTCTAAAATTGGCCCATGATGACAACTGAGTGTCGTTCACTTGCCCACTCCCAGTCGACCAGCTGGGACAATTACTAGGCACACATCTTCATAGGTACAAATGCACGCACAATTCTACAGCTGTCTGTTTTCCCCTCTTGTGGCCTTCAGAGAAAATTATATTGAACGGATTGCTTTATTATTATTATTATTATTATTATTACTTATTTATTTTATAAAACGCTACAGATGATGAAACTGACTCTACCTTTCTCGTGGCGTGTACGGAACAATGCTGCATTATATGCAGGTAGGCCTACCTACTATTTGAATTTGAGGTGAAGTGAGAGGCAAACTCTGTGAAAATCAGCTTTTTACTACTTCTATGTGAATTACAGGGTTCAAGGAACGTGGAACAAGAGGCCCGGGTTCAGTCCAGTCCGTAAATAACACATTAGTCTATCTGAACAAATTAATTGCTACTCTAATGAAAAAGCAAGGACAGGCGTTGGCCACTTGGTGTCCGAATTTTTGCGCAATGGCCGATTGTCTCCCTTTAGGTATTCTATTTCCTTTTCCTCCGTTGCAAAACATCATTTCAAGTAGCAGAGGACAGGTGTATGTAAAAGAGCGGCACCTTTTCCAGAAGACTTGAAGCTTGTTTTAAAGGGATTGGTGGCAGCTTGACGACGCCGATGACGTCCTCGCTGTAGACACGTGGGCCGTGGTTAGCGGAGCTCACATAAACAAAGGCACATTGGAAAGACTGAGTAGTCGATGCCCGTATTTCTAGCTGCTCGCTACACAAGCGGCAAGTCTGTTTCGTGAAACCGCCTGGTCGCTTATTGTATTGTGGAGCTTTACAACTGACAAGGAGAAGATATACACTCACCCTATTGGTACATGGATACTCTACAGCTTGTCTGATGGTTCCATAAGGTATGTTTAGACGATTTTGTTATTTCTTATTAATTGTCAGATTGGTTGACAGTACATTGTTTTTTTGGCTGTAATGCTTCGGGCGAAACATTGTGATGCTGAACTCAGGGATTAAAAGTAGCATGAAGCTATGAATGTAAAGACTCTGACGTTTCGTTTTCGGAGCTGGCGTTAACTTAATTTCTATGTGTTTCGCTGGATATGCGTTGTTTGCTAATTTAAAGGGAATCTCGACCGCATCATATTGGGTCATGTTTTAAATAGTTTGCTTTTTAAAACTGTTTGGTCTTGAGTCATGATGGTAGGTTTAGTAGCTTTTTGGCATAAGATATTTCTTCAACCATATTTAGCTCAAAGAGCATGCGTTCCTATGGAGAATCCGTGAATGCGCTTCTACAACGCAAAACTTTATTTCTTTGTGTAGGCTCTTGAAGCACTTTCTGGGATTTAAGTGTGTAATCTCTATCTTTTTATGTTGCACATTTTCGGTGTCGTAACACTGTGCAACTGATTTCTGTCAGTCAGTGGTGGTCAGATTCTTTAACTGTTGAGAGCGTGCTTTTTGCACACTTGGAACATATGAGCCTACATCGCCATTGCGCAGTCAGAGTAAAAGTTATCTATTTTAATAGGGGGAGAATCCAGACAAAACACTACTTTCTTGAATCCTGATCCCAAACCGATCCTGACAGCATCATCCATTTCAAGTGTCTCCGAATTACAGTCACACGACTGAAGGTATGATAACTCACTTCACTGTTTCAATGTATAACTTTAAAAAAAAAAACTGAAATGACAGTCTAGTAACATGAGCCAGTTCAGAGCTAATGCATGCCAAGAAAAAGTATGTCAAAAAGTTATTATTGTCTTTCTATACGTCTGCTTGCACATTTCTTCCTTTTAAAATTGTATAGCTACATTATTAACAAGCACACAATAAATAACAAATTAAACCTTTTTTTTACTGCTTTTTTTTCATACAGCCATGCCCTGCGTCCAAGCTCAGTATGGGTCATCACCTCAAGGAGCCAGCCCCGCTTCCCAAAGCTACAGCTACCACACAGGTGGAGAATACAGCTGCGACTTCCTTACGCCTGAGTTTGTAAAGTTTAGTATGGACTTGACCAACACTGAAATCACAGCCACCACCTCGCTTCCTAGTTTTAGTACATTCATGGACAACTACAACACCAGTTACGACGTAAAACCTCCCTGTCTGTATCAAATGCCCCACGCTGGAGAACAGTCCTCTATCAAGGTGGAAGACGTTCAAATGCACAGTTACCATCAGCAAAGCCATTTGGCCCCGCAGTCCGAGGAAATGATGGCCCACTCTGGGCCCATGTACTTCAAGCCTTCCTCGCCGCACGCTCCCACTACGCCAAACTTCCAGGTGCAGCCAAACCACATGTGGGAGGACCCTGGGTCCCTCCACAGCTTCCACCAGAACTATGTGGCGGCGACTTCGCACATGATAGACCAGCGTAAGAATCCGGTGTCTAGACTGTCCCTGTTTTCATTCAAGCAGTCCCCTCCCGGCACGCCTGTCTCGAGCTGTCAAATGCGCTTTGACGGTCCTCTCCACGTCTCCATGAGCCACGACAGCCCGGGAGCGCACCGGGGCTTAGACGGCCAAAGCTTCGCCGTCCCCAGTGCCATCAGGAAACAAGCCGGGCTAACTTTCCCCCACTCTCTCCAGCTTGGCCATGGACACCAGCTGATGGACAGCCAAATCCCTTCCCCTCCATCCAGAGGATCGCCGTCTAATGAGGGTTTGTGCGCAGTCTGTGGAGATAACGCCGCTTGTCAGCATTATGGAGTTCGAACTTGCGAAGGCTGTAAAGGCTTCTTTAAGGTAAGTTAATTTGTTTCATATGCAGTCGGGTGATTTTGTTGTAAGATGATAAGATGATACTCTTGATGAAATAATACCAAAAAAATGTTTCCTGCGATGGTGCAAGCTGCATACATATGTCTATCTACACCTGTGTTATGGCAGCTGTAGCTCAGCAGGTCTGTTGACAGTCATCGATTAAAAAAAAACTGTCATTAGCGATTAGTGATTATTTGACTAATTTTTAAATTGTTCTATTATACCATCCTTTATATGATTAGTGTAGCTTAATTGACCAGCGTTTGTTCCCACACAGCTTTAGTTGCTCCCTCCACTAAACCATTATCTCTAACAATGACACTCATGTGCGATCAATATTTTAGACAGGCGGCCTACCTGTAAATTGCACAGAATACTTGGGGTTCTTTGCATACAATTGTAAATTCAACCCGACACTTTGTCGTGGCAACCCGAAGCGCATAGTGCTGACAATCTGATTAATTTAAAACCTAAAAAATGTCCTGTCTGTTTGCAGCGCACTGTTCAGAAGAATGCTAAATACGTCTGCTTAGCGAACAAAAACTGTCCTGTTGACAAGCGCCGAAGAAACAGATGTCAGTACTGCCGCTTCCAGAAGTGCCTTGTCGTCGGAATGGTGAAAGAAGGTAAACAAATATTTTGCATTGTCAGTCAATGTAATTATTAATAAAATGAACATAAACGAAACTAATCTGAGTTGGCTGGTGATGCGCAGTGGTGTGATTGTATTTTTTACCACTGGAAGTTAATGATGCATCACAAGAATAATGACACCTTTTACTTTATTTCTTGCAGTTGTTCGGACAGCCAATCTAAAGGGACGAAGAGGCCGTCTACCTTCGAAACCCAAAAGTCCACAAGATCCATCGCCCCCCTCTCCACCCGTCAGTCTTATCAGCGCTCTAGTTCGGGCCCACGTTGACTCGAATCCCTCCATGTCTGGCCTGGACTATTCCAGAGTAAGGCCCACTTTCACTGCATACGTTGCTAGAGAGAGACTAAAGACCGTAAGAGTATTTGTCTGGATGCCATTAATATTACGTTCAGTTTAATGTCACGCTATGATGTATAATGGACTTTGAACATATGAAAGGTGGCATATTTTATTATGTAAACTGCTTTGAAACAGAGAGTTCCATAAAACACACATACGAGTATAACTGGAAAAAGTACACCCCTGCTCGAAATAGGCTTTGCAATTTCACGGGTTATATATTTTAAAGGACCTCATTAAGCTCTGTCTAAATTAAATTCCAGTTTCAGGCTAACCCTGACTACCAAATGACTGGAGACGACACTCAGCATATCCAGCAGTTCTATGATCTCCTGACGGGCTCCATGGAGATCATCCGAGGATGGGCCGAAAAGGTCCCCACGTTTACTGATCTTCCCAAACAGGACCAGGACCTGCTCTTTGAATCAGCCTTTCTGGAACTTTTTGTTCTGCGCTTGGCGTACAGGTAAGGCCTGCAGATTAAGCGTCGAACATGATAATGAGCAGTCATCCCTTAAGCTCTGCCGCCATGAGCCTCTTAAATCCTCATTTAATTGCTCGCGGTAATTAATGGCATTTTATTATTAATTGCAGGTCCAACCCGGCGGAAGGCAAACTCATTTTCTGCAACGGAGTGGTTTTGCACAGGCTACAGTGTGTGCGCGGATTTGGAGAGTGGATTGACGCAATTGCGGAGTTCTCCTCGAACCTCCAGAGCATGAACATAGATATTTCAGCATTCTCCTGCATTGCTGCACTCGCCATGGTAACAGGTGAGAAACATGCATATTTTTCTTTATTATTCGGGCTGAAATAAATCCCCTGGGTTCTCTACATGCATTAGATAAAACACATTTAGCTGAAGCGGACCTTAGGAAAATTAATTAATTTCGTCAATGCTTTAATTTCAGAGAGGCACGGTCTTAAGGAGCCGAAGAGGGTGGAGGAACTCCAAAACAAGATAGTAAACTGTCTAAAAGACCAAGTTACTTTTAACGGCGGTGGTTTAAACCGTCCAAACTACTTGTCAAAACTTTTGGGAAAACTCCCGGAACTGCGCACGCTCTGCACACAAGGTCTGCAGCGCATCTTCTACTTAAAACTTGAAGACTTGGTCCCTCCGCCAGCAATAATTGACAAACTTTTCCTTGACACCCTACCCTTTTAAAACCCCAACAGACAATTTCACACGACCTCAAAGAACTTCCACGGACTCTGAGTATTCCTGTCGCATTTTTTTTAACAATCGGCGCTCTTTTCCCCTTAACTATTCGCAAGCCACGCCAAGCCTCCAAATAGCGATCAAGGATCCATAAATGACCATGCAGAAGAGGATGAACATAAAGACCATCAACAGAGTGATAGGTTTCCAGCTCTTCTGCTTTGTAGGCTACAATCTCTCCTGTAAGAAAATGAACAACCTATACAGGGAAAGTTATTCACAAATGATTTTCTGTATCTGATCTGGAAAGTCCATGATGAAGTTAAAGAATTTCTTGTAACTGCTATTCCTAATTATTGGCATCTATGTAAACAGTTAAATGTAATATAATCCATTTATATATACATATACATACGATAGATTTATGTGATGCGTCCAAAAACGCGACTTTATAAGATGTGTATAAAGCTCGTAAAAACCTTTCATTTGTTTTCTTTTATAACGTGTGCCTATGTGTCTGTCAGGATTTCAAAGGAAGTATTTGGAAAAGGCAACGCATGTTGTAGGATTTTTTATAGGCACTTGCTATTGAGGTGATGTCTATATTATACATTATATTCCGGACACTATGTAGTCTGCTAGATTTTATAAAAATTCGTAGTATGGAACAACTTTTATGTATGACACATGTGAAAAAGTATATCATCTGTATAGGTAAAAAGGGACCCATCGTGTTTGTAAAACTGTCAGACATTCCTCGTTTGTATGTGTTGTATGTATTGTTGCTGTTTAATATAAACGTTTCTATATTTATTATTTTGTTGCCAAAAGCTACATTAAGCATGGTGCAATTTTAAAATAATTTCAAACATTATTCATTATTAGCACGTTGTCTTTGTTTTCCTGTCTGAGAGACGTCTAAGCAGTTATGACATAATTTCCCATCTAAGATAAAAGTATGTCATATATATTCATATAGGTTTGTGCTGTACATCCACTGCCTTTTTCTATGGTGTAATTGAGTATTGCAATGCGTTCGGTGCCGATTCCGAAAAAAATCTCAATGAGAAAGAAATATTTAATGTTTACAAATAAAACTTCTAAAGCATTCCTTTTTTTTCTCTTCATAACTGACACTGATCAAACAGGATTAAGATAGGATCATATAAAATTATTTTAATTATCTACGACAAAGCTAAACAATATGCTTATTTATGAAATAATAATGCATGAATGCAGGCAGCAGGTTGTAGTTTTTATTACACTGAAACTAGTGATATATAATATAGTCTCATTAAACAACTGGGTAACAATGACCCGATTATTCATTTGATTCACGTGAATAATGTTCAGACCTGACTGAATAAAGGCGATAGACTAGGCTACATCTTTTCAAAGTCACGAAACAACAAGACGTGTTTTGTTGTGAACGTGTGCAATCAAGCTGCATGATGGTATTGCAACGTAAAACAAATGGCCTAGAGCTTATAATAGATATTTCAAACGAAGCAATGAATTAAAACAAACATTTATAATCAACCTTCCTCTAAAGACCAAACGAATTAAAGTAAAAGCAAACAATACTTACATAGGTGTATTTAAAAGACAAAACTAAGTTTTTATCCTCACGAGTGGTTCTGATGATTCGAGAAATGCTTCAGCAGCCTACGCAGATGAACTTTAAAAGGACAAGATGGAACATCTCTGCTGCATTTGTGAAAGTAGATTTAATTGTCACGTCTTCTTTATTTTAGGCTTACCTTCAATATAATGGTTTCTAAAGTGGTTGACTATTTGGCTAAGTTTTACGCTTGGTGGACATTAGGTTATCAGCCCTTCGAAAGTGTAACCTAATGTAATACGAACATGTTATTTTTCGCGAACAGAAAGAAAAATAAACAAACATGATGAACGAAAAGAAATTATTTGGTTGGTTAGTATATCCCATAAAGCAATGATGACAACCTTCAGTAACACTTGGTGGTTTGATGAGGTTTCAAAGCCAAAGGAGAGATCAAACCTGTTTGGCAGAATTGTCTGAAGCCCTGAAGATCAGCCTGTTAAAATATAAAACACTTACATCTACTTATGAAACATATAATATTTGTTTATTATCTTCTATGCGTTTGACAATATGGCGTTGTCACTGCAGAAAACAATCCTCGGCTCCTTTCACTAAAAACTTTCACTAGGTCCTACTTTTTGTTTCTTCAGGCATTAGACTGCAATCGCTCCATAGTGTGATAATGAAATTTCAATGTGAGAAAAGGAGAAACAAACTGCGACTTAGAAACAGAAATGTTAAGTATATTCGGACTTAAAAGTTTCTCATGCCCCCCACACACACACACACATTAGGAAATATGAGCGTATGCGCTTATAAGGGTAGGGTAGGTAAGTAGACAGCATAAACAGACCTCCGGATAGATAAAAAAAAAACACGGTACCTAGAATGTGCGAATGCTGTGTTGTCTTATAAAGCTACTGTGAAATATGAAACTTAACATCTATATGCAACCCCAGACATGTTGACTCTGCGATTGCCCTTAGACATTTCAGAGTAGAATTTACGCATGTTTTTGCTACGTTTCTTATTTTTATTTAGATTCTTTTCTGGAAAATGTTGAACTAAATTCGAAAAAATATCTGAATAGCAAACTTATTCAGACTTATTTTGGTAGTGACAAACCTAAACAAATGTAGGCTACATGTTTATGTTACATGTCCAATGTGCTGTAAAAGCTAGTCTGTGAAAGTTAAGAGAGAAATATTTTAAACTGACATTATCTGCAACACTCGGTTAGACTGTAAAAGAGTAGCTGATAAAGAGGAGAAAGAAAGGCAGGGATGGAAAAATGGAAAAGAAGCTATAAGAGCATTGGCATCTCATTTTGACAGGTGTCTGTCAGCGTTATAGGAAAGTCTATGTGTGTCCATATCTGCAAGAGTGTCTGTCTGCAAGTAAATGTCTTTGTCTGTGTGTGTATGTATGTGTAGTATGCCTATTTCCCGTTCTCTCTGTAAGTGTGAGTGTGTGTGTGTGTGTCTTTGTGCATGTGTGTGCATAAATGTGTGTGTGTGTGTGTGTGTGTGTGTGTGTGTGTGTGTGTGTGTGTGTGTGTGTGTATCCATGCATGTGTGTAGGCCTGATCAAATCATTCTCAATAACAATGAGAAAATAATAAAATAATGTTAGGAAAATGAAGACAGGTCATTTGCAAAATCAGAAACTTTAACTGTAAGATGTTTTTCCTTTATGCATTTTTAGATCTGACTAGATATCTTAATTATAGCACTGCCAAATCTACTAAAATATAATCTTTTGATTAATCATCAGTGAATACCACAAAATGCAGGATATGTTTATCTCAAATCCCAGTACCTCGGGAGGTAGGGCAACTCTTTTGGATGGCTGGAGCGGTTCCCGGTGAACGGCTGAAAACACTTGTCGTCATCATCATCTTACCCAGAGTATTTGGACTGTTCGTGTCATGTTGCATAATGTCTTTTGATAAAATACTGAGGCATTTTTTATATTTGGTATTTTTCTCCCTAAAGTAGTGTTACGTGAAGGAAGTTAACCATGATGTCTTGATGACTATAGTTTGAAAATCACTGCCACATTTAAGCACGGCAGCAAAGGCCCTCCTCTATGTCTCACTCGATCACTCACTCACATCTGCAGATGCACACACATTACACAAATGCATGCAAGTACACTTTCCCCACACATGCACACCCAGACACATGCACACGTGCACACACACACACACACACACACACACACACACACACACACACACACACACACACACACACACACTCACAGCCGCGTGCACATACGCATACATGCAAAGATACACACACACACACACACATACACACACACAAATGGTCTCCAACTAAGACACGTCAGTTAACATATTCAAATGTTGATAATTCCATTTCTTGACAGACAGAGTTCAGCAGTCTGATATTTAATTCGTCAGACACTATCAGATCTCAGACCAGTGACTACTGCATACACCCTAATAAGCATTTTTGTGGGTGCCATTATGATGCCCTGCCATCCTGTCTTTGTGTCAGTTTACTCTGGAATTAAACTGATCTGGGCCTCCCAGGCTATGTCTGGAGCTTATCTACAATGATACAGTATTTATCATTTGATCAACATGGCAGTGGTTGCTCTTTTCCCAAAGTTCTCACAACGCAATGAATTGTCGGAATAATTAGATCTTCAGAGGAAAAACGCTAATTCCAAGTCAAATTACGATTACATTCAAACGCGACTGTCTGACATTTAGCAGATCTGTGGCAAGGATGTTTCGCTGCGTCACAAGTTCATTTCTATTGACTGAAGCTACCATTTGGGCTTGGGTGGGGTGGGGTGGGGTTGTTCATCACTACAGAATGAAAAGAGACACGCATATGTACCAAACACTTACTGACAGGAGATACAGTGCAACATCCATGTCAAGAGATTTTTTTTTTTTTAGTCATAACTCATTTAGATCTAACAACATAATGGTGCCCATACATGACTGGAAAGAACATTTTATTTCACTGACAGATCACAGAAAGGCTGTTTGATTCTCCTATTTGTCACGACAAAAGACGGAAATAGTTTTAAAAAAAGACAGGCCATGGAGTTTTCCATGTGTGTGTGTATTCACAATGCACTACAGCTGTTTTTTTTTCATAGTGGGAGAAAATTCAGTCAAGTGTTTCACCTGTCAAAAGCCAACCATGCAGCTGGTAGCCCAGGGTGACTGATTGATTGATTGATTGATTGATTGATTGATTGACTGGATTCCCTCAACCATAGTGATGACGCAAATGATATACTGCAGACCTCCCTCCCTCCACAAAGACAATTGAGGACGCCAGCAGAAGGACGAAGCTCCAGGCTCTCCTCTTTTCTCCTCTCCTCTCCTCTGTCTTGAGTGCAGGAGCTGGTCGCTAGAGACACTCCAAATGATTATGGTCCACAGGCATTCCCCAAGATGGCAATAGTTCAGAGGGCACACTTTTTTTGTACGTTTTTTAAGTGTACTAAGAACAAACCTGAAACACTGTCATTATTTTTGCACTCACAATGTATTTTTACAGATGTTAAGCCACTCAGCAGAGGATGTCGCCAAGCCATCAAATCTCAGGCTTCATTGGGGGGCTCACTCTCCCTCTGCCATAGAATTACCAGGCCCTAAGTATGATGCATTCCACCAAGGTGGGCTAACTCCTGTATTTTTGTTGTTTGAATGCTCTGCCTCATCTTAAAAATATGCCATGCAAGAGAAAAACAAAAAAAAGCTCACATTTATTCAGATGTCAAATTACTTATTTAATCAAATTACGGCAACGATGTTAGTAGTAGCTTCTCTCATTGGGTCTTTTGTCACTTCTAACCAATCAAGGAACCATGTAATGACATCTCTTGACCTTCAGAGATGGATCAGAGGAGCACCTGCGCTTGGCTGTGACTGAGGGCTGTGAACACCTGGACGCCAGATTCTATCCTGTTAGATCAGCAAAGTAGAAGGTACAGTTTGCTTGTCCGTCCTAATTGTGCAACACATTTTGTAGTCTATATCCAGTAGCCTCAAATGCAAATGAGCTGGCCGTGAACTGAGACCTGAACATTTATTTTTGAAAAAGTGTCAGTGTTGTCTTTGCTTACATCTTATGTCAGTATAGCCAAAGGTGTGTATTTGTGTTTGCTATGTATAGGCTACGTTTATCAAAGCAGGTGACATATCAGTGAAATTTATGCAGGACGATGCTAGAATACTGTCTTAATTTGCTTGATATGTCATGAGTCTGTATTGTGTCAATATTTGCGATGTGTGCATGAGTGTATTTTGTGTGTGTGGGTGTGTATTTTAAGTGGAAACTTCCTTTATGGGCCTCATATGTCCTGGTTATTATTTTCTGGTGAGAGAGGAGTGCTTTATCATACTCCTCTAGTAGTGTTAATCCTTAAACTGGGTCAGTCAGAACACTACCTCTACACGGCCCTGTCTCCATTAGAACAGAACTGATTAGGTCACCAAAGCAGCTACGCCAGTGAGGGTTTACACAAGACTGTCAGGAATACACCGTCCTGGATTTCTAATGATGGGGTGCAATGAAAACCAGGACAGAATGAGTGATTGAAATCATAAATGGTTTGCATTTGCATTGTCAATAACCTGCATTTGGTTGTTAGTGTCTCAAATGTGTACCTGTTAGTGTGTTATGTAGGGAGGAGAGAAGTGAATGACAGAGTGCATAAAAACCGGCTACTTTTATTTAATGAATGGTTTAGCATTCTAGACATTTTTTTTTTTACTGTTTTTATTTATTGGTGCGTAGTTGCAAACACGTAATTTCATTGTTTCAGTGCTTATTTGGTGTTGAATAGTGGACCCAAATGAGTTGAAATGTTGAGTCTTGTAAGAAAGCCAACTGACACACAAAGACTGACACACAAAGATTATGTGTGATTCACTTCACTGGCAGACAAAATACACGCAATTTACACATTATGCACATTTGAACATACGTTTCTCAGCTAATTCAGATCATGAGCTGTGATTCTACCAAAACTCGATTTACTGTCATCTAATCAGTACACAAAAGACCAGTGATTTGAAAAAACACAGAGCATAAACATTGTTTTTGTAAGTAATAAACATCTCAAAATACTTTGCATTTAACACCTTGATTGTAGAACGACAGTAAAGCAGTAGCAGGTGGATGTGTGGAGTGTGACTTTGTGCAGGCCTGCGTGCTTGTTTATGCTCAGTGCTTATGGAAATGAATGGAGGTGCCCAGCGCTTTCCTGCCGCACTACCTCTATCATTCATAGAACTAAACAGACAATCAATTCAGCAGTCATGTATGGCGAATGAACAGAACTGACAAGCTGTGAAGGATGGGGGCCCGAAAATCAAACACCGCTGTCCACCGCCGCCCTAATGGCCATTACCAACTGGGACAGGCCCAGTAAAAGAGGTTAATCATTAGCAAAGATCCCTCTCCGGGAGATTGACTGGTGCTCCGGCCCAGTCAGATCACTCATAAATATTTACTTCATAATAACAGCTGTGGGTAGTCTGTTATTGCACATTGATTTCTGATGGATGTTGTCAAATTATTATTTCAAGTGTGGTCAGCACACCAAAACCCATTAATGCAGGCGCCAGACGAGGGCTCAATTCTGCTGGCGACAAGGAATTATTCATGCGATTATACTGATTGAAACTTTACAGAGACGTGCACTCGTAGACACACATGGTGTAAATGCACAAAGCGGTGGGCCACCTTCTATTTCATAGTCTGCACACAAGAGAGTGCGTCCCACACACACACACACTCCACACACACACACTAACACACACCTGCATACACTATTTCATAGTCTGCACACAAGAGAGTGCGTCGGTGCCCCGTTACTGAGCTGTAGGCCAGCGATACAAGCACACACTCCACACACACACACTCCACACACACACACACACTAACACACACCTGCACACACTTACACACCCACACACACTCCACACCCAATCACACACACACACACACACACACTCATATACACATGCCATTACCTCCACTTGAAATGCAACATGCATCTATATCGAACATATGCATTCTGTCCTCTGACCTTATTGACAAAACAAAACAGGAAATTTCCTTTCTAGGGCGCGGTGGGGAAAGTGCTAACGTTTCCTTGGGTGGACATGTTTCCGATTAAATTAACTTTAATGAACCCGGCACTCACTGATTACTGAACAAAAAAAACAAAAAAAAACACATCTGTAAAATGCCTACCGGTAAAGGCAGAGCCTGGCAGGTTGTAAGGAAGAAGGGATTCTCTGGACGGAGAACAGTGTGTTTCTAAGTGGTGAAAAATGCCTCAGTCTTTGCAGTCATTCAGTGGCTTAAGAGGCATTGAGTTGGATAACCAGCAAATGATGCATTAGGATCTCTCAGGCAAGGCCTGCAGTGGGGAAGGAATGCAAGGCAAGAAGCAGATTGGTTACGTTCGCATTCCCAATGAGTGGGGGCCAGCCCAGTGGCACAGGGGGGAATAAAATAGTGTGTTTAATCACATTACACAAGTCTATTACACTCACGTTAGAGCATGCTAAATTACCAGACACAGAGCAGACCAATACAAGCCAAGCCCACACATCAACGGCTAGATCAAGCCAGCATATGGGCCCATATACTCTCCACTCGCATAGGATCTCGCTAAATAAAATGTCTCAGTGCCCTAAAATGTTTAACCTAGAAATGCTGACAGGCTCTTGTACTGAAGATGATGCTTGTTTAGCCTTGTTCTCTTTTAGGGTATTCAGAGAATGCCTGACATTATTTCCTAGCTTACTGATGTATTTTCTCCAAGAGGTAAAGGTGCAAAGTGGGCATGTTTCACTTGTTTCACTCCTGCCCTGTAATCATTTATACTTCATGACATGTTCTGTGTGCAACAGCAACACCTCAAATGCTTCCTTATATTGTGTGGTTGAATCAGTAGAGGAAGGAATAATGTTTTTTTTTTTTTTTTTTTTGTTTTTTTAAGGAATACAAAAAATTATTGCTATGAATGAAGGACCGTTGTTTTCCTTTCCTATTTTTGAATTATAAAAAGAGCAAGATGGCAAAAGAGCAAAAGACAATCTTTTTTTTTGTTTCAGTCAGAGAAAGCTTATGACTGTGATGGGCTGTCAGACTCAGGATGGACATTTGTGTATTTCCCGAGAAATCAGAGGTGTGCCCCTAAGATATTGCATCAACTTTGTCAACTGGCACATCCAAACAGAAGGCTCATGGCATATTCGGAGGGAAAACGGAGGAAGGAAAAAAAATGGTCCGTTTTGACATGCCAGATTTTGAAAGTTCAAGCAGAAAACCAATTATAATGAGCACCGCAAAGCCTGCAGCCCCCACCCCCTCCCCCATCCCCATTCCAGCCGCAGATACTAAAAACATTAGAAAAATAAAGAAACAGAAAAATATAGGAACCCACTGCTCTGCCATTACCTGAGAGCAGCTATGTGCAATGCAACCACACAGGGATAGATCATATAAATAGTCTATATTTGCCGCGTAGTCTCCACCCAGACCTTATTCAAGCACAAATCAAATCAAGTGTGGATTAGAAAGTAAAAGAGTGTGGTTTAAGGGAATCTATCCCACAGGAGCTGCAGTCTGATTCATCAAACACAGCTTAAGTGTATAGTATATCTTATGCGCTTGTGGGTCTCTGTTCTGTGGAGAAAACACAGAAAATATCATTATTATTGTTTGCTTACAGTTGTATAAAGCGAATATATTATATCATGGTGTGCGCTGTTGCATTTGAAAATTCCTTGGCTCATTTTTTTACCCTCCCAAAGGGTGCATGATGGGTCTCCATCCATGCTGCAGCCTCCCCTGAGCATGGTTCTCAGAGCCGCAGAGAGTGGGAGGTTGGAGTGTGTGTGTGTGTGTGTGTGGGGGGGGGGGGAGCTGTGTGTTGCAGCAGACAGTGGAGCTCCAGCACCGGGTTTAGCAGGGCTTTGTCATCTCAGAGGGAGATTAGGGACAGACACATGTCAAACCCAGCCGAGCTGGCCGCAATAAAACACCTGCCACCCCACCCCCCCTACACACACACACACACACACACACACGCCTCCCTACACAGACACACATTGTGTGTCGCGCGCGCACACACACACACACACGTCTGGGCATACACACACATACGCATTCACAAAAACATGCTCAACTCTTGACCACTCCACTTGAGCACTAAACATCCCACTTCAGAGCTGACAGCATACAGACTCTCACGATCAAGAGAGAGTGTGTGAGAGAGAGTGGTATTCAACTCTAACACTACATGCAGAAAACCCCATGGTCTTGGCATGCATGCACATTCAACAAATTAATAGAAAAGGAAATAGACAGAATTTAGTTGACGAGAAACACACATCACACTTGCCGTGTCTATGCTGGCACCTTGCTATTTTTGACAGGACTATACGCGACGGCAGAGATGGAAGTGGGCTTCAGCAGAACTCCCCCGCATGACGGATGGTGACCAGGCAGGGCAGGGCAGCCAGTCAGCCAGAGAGGATCAGGAACCCTCAGGAATATGAACTAGAGATCAGAGATTTTTTCCTAAACAGGGGCAGAGCATTGAAAACTCGGGGAAGGTAGCAGGCAGCCTGAATCACTGACCTTCAGGCAATATCTCCATCCACACAGTGAACGGCAGACACGCACAATCCATCAAAAGGCACGTGAACTTTCTCTCCTCAAAGGTTCCCTGGATGGATCACGCTCATCAGTTTGGATATGAATATTACATAGATGCAGCAAGCGCATTGTCTTCACTGTTAGCTTTAGATCATTCTGTACATTTCAGCTGCATGTGGATTGCAAATCGTGGGCCTCTGAAGTAAAATAGACCTCAGCTAAATCAACATTCAACCGCACTCCAGGGGAGCTCAGAGAGACCACAAACGCATACACTTTAGATTGTTTACAGCATACAAAATTCACTCTCGTCTCCCCAGACTTAAAGATATGCCTCCGCACCCACTGCTGTTTGGTTATGTATTTTAAAAAAAGAAAAGAAAACACACACATGTTAAATTTTTTTTCTTACATATTTCACAATTTGAATCACATTTTGAATTATTGCTTTGCACAAAGCCTTCTCATGTTGTTATGAATTTAACAAAAGAAGAAATAGCGAAATCAATAAAATGTATATGAAATATGTGAGGTGTGTGTGTGTGTGTGTGGGGGGGGGGCATGGAATTGCCCTTCCGCTGGTCCCCTGGAGCACTGGCGAGATCAGTGTTAATTTCCAGGCTGCCTTTGATTGGGCGGATGCGGGCGACACGGCTAGCACAGGTCAGCGGCTGGTGCAGCAGAGCATGAAACAAACAAATAGAGAAAGCCACCTCCTGGCATTCCACTCTCACCCCGCACACTCCACCGCCAGCCTGCCCGCCAGGGCCCCGCCACCAAGAACCTGCAGCACGCCAAACACTATAGGAACGGGGAGAGAGAGAGAGAGAGAGAGAGAGAGAGAGGGAGAGAGAGGGTAGAGAGAGAGAGAGAGAGAGGGTGGGTAGATAGAGAGAGGGGGGGGGAGAGATGGAGTGAGAGAGAGGGAGAGAGGCAGAGAGAGAGAGGGTGGGTAGAGAGAGAGAGAGAGAGAGGGATAGAAGGGGAGAGAGAGAGAGACAGACAGACAGACAGAGAGAGGGAGAGAGAGAGAGGGTGGGTAGAGAGAGAGAGAGGGATAGAAGGAGAGAGGGAGAGAGAGAGAGGGTGGAGAGAGACAGAAAAAAAGAGGGACAAAAAGAAGTGGGTTGTGGGAGAGAGAAATATTGAGAGATTGAGAGAAGAGGGAAAGCAGCTGAAAGTGAGAGACAGAGCAATGCTGATGAGAGAGGGGAATAAAGAGGAGGGTGAAAAGGCAGTGAGAAAGTAAAGGAGAGCAGAAGGGAAGAGAGGGAAGTGGAAGGGGATCCAGAGAGAAAGAGGGAGGGAGAGAGAGGAGAGAGAGAGAGGAGGGAGGGAGGGGAGGAAGAAAAGTGGGCGATCATCCTGTGATAAAATGGGGAAGATCTGTCTGATTATCACAGAGGCTGGTGGTGTCAGACAGACAGTTGGAAGTCATCTCAAAACTCAGGAGAAAAGAGGAGAGACAAGGGGTCACAATTATATCCTGGTAGGCACACCTCCCCTTCTCCTCATGAACTGAGGTAATGTATTCCCTTAGTTCCTGTACGCCCCGTGCACTGGGGGAAATTCTAATTAAGGGCAGGGGGAATTTTGACACATGTGAGGCAGAGATCAATATTTAGCACAGTAATCAGCAATTCCTGAAGGCTTGACAGTGTCACTGTGTGTATGCCTGCCTGTGTGTGTGTGTGTGTCTGTGTGTGTGTGTGTGTCTGTGTGTGTGTGTGTTATAACTCTCCATTATTCCCAGGAAGACTGGAGGCAGGCCGCGGCTGACGGGCAGACGTAGCCCCATCATGAATCACACGGAGCCATGACTCTTTTCGCATCTCCGCTGTCTCCCGTTTTATCTTCATTCATCCCTTTTAGGGGGGAAAAAGCTCTGTCAAACAGAGGCGGCGAGAGGTCCTTTAAAGTGGCTTAGAGAGCCAGGAGGGAAAAGAGACAGACAAACAGAAGAGAAGAAGGAGAGAAAGAAGGAGAGAAAGAAAGGGCTGTTTAGCTTTGGCTGATCACTGCCCCTCTGACACAGCAACTCTGTCTTTTTTTTTAAACATGAATGAACAAAATATTTAGATTCCACTTTACTGGCACTTTAAGGCACATTTGCAGTATTTCTAAGTCTTTTTGAAGATTTATACAAGACTATTTAAACTCAACAAGCTGATAAGATATTTGAAGAATTCCTCATACTCAAACTTTACGTTTTTAAGGTACTAAGAGCTTTTTAAACAGTCAATTTTACCAAATTGAAGAAATGCTTCATTTGACTTTGAATATTTCTGTACTTTTTTTGTACTACTTTTTAAAAATTTATTTCACAGCATATTTGTGGATCTTTAACACTAGTCCTGTGAGGACCGAAATTTCAGTGTTAGTTACGGAGGGAACACCAGGCTGAAAACGCGACAATCAAAACGATCTGAGAACATGGCTTGTTGTGTGAGGGACAGAAAGGTGCAGAGAGAGTGAGAAAGAGAGGTGGATAGAGAGAGAGAGAGAAAGAGAGAGCAGGGTGTCCTCTGTCTCCCACTGTCAGTGCAGCCTCCTGTTTCCCCCGCGTCACTGACACGTACGCTGGTACTTACGAGCCCAAGTTGCACCAATTAGGGGCCGTCCAACTGTGCTGTCCGTTGCGCCGAACGCTCGCTCGGGTGACAAGGAATGGTCTGGGATCTGTCTCGGGAGTGACATAACGAAGGAATTTTTAAAGGGAGCGAACAAGGCAAACAGTAGCCACCCACATGCTGGGCCCAGGGACGGTGATAACAAAGGGCCCCCTCTCCCCTCCACCCCAAGTGACTGGCAGAGCAGGAGGCCTTGAGGATTCTTTAATTACTCGCTGCAATCTATCTCAGTCACCGGCCTTCTAATTTGATTTATCAGAATGCATAAAACCCCTCGGAATAATGCCCTTATTAGAGCGATGGACTTGACGGGGGGGACAATAGGTCCTGAGCAGGGGAGGGGAGGGGAGGGCTCCGATTTAAGCATCTATTACAGTCAGGGGAGAATTAATGGTTATTAGTCTGCACAAACATGTCTGCTCACAGCCACCACTTTTTAACTATTCAGGTGTTCTGCAACACACATATGGGCATACACACACACACACAGACAGACAGACAGACAGACACACACACACACACACTTGGATGGAACTCACAAACAATACAAGCACAAACACACATGCACATACACGCACAGCGCAGACACAAACACACATGCATTCACATACAGATACAACCAGCATACATCATATAAAAGTGCTGCAGAATGGGACATCTATGGAACACATAAAAACCATGAGCATTTTTTTCCCTGGTTACCCCAATTGTTCTGTGAGGCCCTCAAGTCCTTAACTAAATTCCTGTCTGCCAAATTCAATTGCAGTCTTCCCTGAAAAGCTCACAATGTAATATGTGCATTTTGATTCAATTGTGACTCAAAATACATACATATACATATTGTTTATTTAGTTAGAGATTGGAGAGAATCAATAGTCTTATATCTTCCTTGTCATTTTTAAATGTATCATGAAATAGCAAAAGTGGCCGTTAATTTAATCTTAGAAAACCGAACTGGATGTTAATTGATTGGGATTAAATATTTCCAGCTTCGACAATGTCTTTTTACCCATTTATACCTGCTGCTTGTCCTCTTGGCAAGAGGGAGAGAGAACATTTTATTTTTTAAATAAATTGAATTGGGGAAAGGTCAAACTCCCTTAAACCAGTTAAGATACATCATGTTCATATCTCCTCTCAAGAAATAAAAGCAAATATAATACATTTGATATATCTAAATAGTAAACACCAGCATCGCTTCCCACGGAAAGATATATTTTCATGAGGGCATCAGTAATACCAAATTAGACAGCAAGTGTAGTCTAATTAAATTATGTGCGTAATATCAAAACAAAAACAAACACAAACAAACAAAACATTCCAATAGCATCAGCCCACCGCAGAGTGGAGAGAATAAATACAAATGAGGTGATCTGTAACCCACATCATAAGCCTCCCTGTCCTGGTGCTGCAGGCTGTGCAGAGCGAAGCAGACATGGTCCCTCCTGACTGGCTGGCTCCTTAAACTGTCTGTTAGCCAGAGAGACAGAGAGAGAGAGAGAGAGAGAGAGAGAGAGAGAGAGAGAGAGAGAGGAGGGAGAGGAGGGAGAGGAGTGACAGCTGAGAGGTCGATCTGCTGCCAGCACCTGTCTGTCTCGCATCTCGCCACTCAGACAGACAGACAGACAGACATACGGGCTCCCCTCACTGCACACACACACACACGCTGACACAGTGACACACACATTGACACATACAAGGACAAATGCCAAAATGCATGAGTATGCATGCATAAGCATAAGTGCACACACACACACACACACACACACACACACACACACACACACACTGAATCATTCCCATGTAAAAGACATAAATAATATGCATAGCTAGGCAGATCTATTTACAAATACAAGCACAAAAACACACAAAGATGCAGAAGCACTTTCATGACAATGACCCCAAGAGTTACCCATACAATGACCCCCCCCCCCCCCCCCACACACACACACACACACACTCCACCCCACCCCACCCTAATGCCTCCTCCCTCTGGATGATCAGGAGAGGAGCCCAGAGGCATGCAGACAGCAGATTCATCAGCATTACCTCATAAGGGTGGAGGTGGACTTAAGAGACGGGGGTCATCAGCCCCAGCAGCATCACACACTGACAGGTTGAGATGAATCTGTCTCCGCCCCAGCCAGACGGGGACCTCCACAGAGCCTCTTACTGGGCCTAACTGGTAAGAGGGCTGGCCACTGAGGGCATGAGTGCTGGTGAACTGGCACACATTTGGACCCGGCCTATTGCGCGCCCACACACACACACACACACACACACACACACACACAAACACACACACAGTCTTACCATCCTGTTGGGTACGGCCGTGGCGACGAGGCCTGGCCTGAGCGTTGACAACGTGACAATGGCGTGATGCCGTCAGTCTCACTTCCAGCGTGCGTCTGTCATCATCACCCTCACTCAAAGAGCCGCCACACCACACCACACCACACCACACCACAACACACCCCGTCACGCCACGCCAATGACACCTCCTCATGTAGATCCAGATCCTCTCCTGACTGACACTAGCAAATGAAGAAAGAAAAGAGAGGATGGCATTTCAGAGAAAAAAAGAAACAAGAAAATATGAGGGAAAAAGTCTGGCGCATGCTACTCTATAAGAAAGAGAGATATAATTTGCAATAATGGCACGGCAATAGCTCCTCGACTGAAAATTACAGCCAAAAGTGGAGCTCAACTATCCTTTTAACTGGCAGCAACAGATTCATTGTAGACAAGACAGTCCTGTTTACTTGGTAAAATGGCATCAATTAGGATTGGCTGGCCAAATTAGCATATTTTCTTAATGGACTGGCCTTTCTTCTGACGCTCTCGCATGCAGCGATTGTATGGAAGGGACATGTTAAGAGAGACGGGGAAAAGGTCAGGTGTCTGCACCATTCAGGTGTTCATATTTTTTCGCAAAACAGTTGTGCATTCCACATGCCTATTGTCATGTTATGCTGAAAGCTTCAGACGCTTGCGCCCTTCCATGGTGGAAGTGTTTTGGAATCCTCACTACGGAATTTGAAGATACCTGTTGTTTTGTGAGTGATATCTGAGACTGCATACAAGTTATCGGTTTGCCACAATGAAACAGATACGTTAGAACAACTACAACGGTCATAATCAGTGGTTATTATTTTCTGTTAAATACTAAATAAAAAAAAAAACACAATTTCCCACAGTCTATAATATAGCTCAACATTTTAGGTGTTATATTTTATTCTACAGATAACTAAATGCCTGTGTCAATTAAAACACAATCCAATACATCAGTAAAGTGAAAGATATTAATAAATTCATGGAAGGAAAATGTGACATTATAAACCATTAACATCAACAATGCAGAGGAAGAGCCACAGGGAGCTGTTTAATCGACCACAGGGTCAAGGTCAAATGTACAGTACATTTTTGAGGCAACAAAGACCTAAGCAAAGAACTTAACAGCCAAATTAGCTGTATGGTCAATACTTGAAACGGGGGGGGAGAGGGGGAGACAATCAATTTGACTGGTTAGCCAATTCATTTTCATTATTTATCAGCTACCAACCCACCACAGACATGGCTAATTTCCTCTAAAATTCTATTTCATCATTAATGTCCAGACCAGTAAGGCATTATGCTATAGATTCTCCGTTTCCTCTCCCATACCCAGTTGTAGCAATTTTTGCTCCTGCAACAACACCCCAAAAATTGACTGGTCTTGCACAGTTGCAGCTGAACAAGAAAGGAATTGCTGGTGTCAAGACACAGTTTACAAATATGACATCTCCTCTGGCGTGGCTGGAAATATGAAATATTGATTTATGAGCAGTAAAAGGTCTTATAAAAATGATCACATACACATGAGGGATTAATGTGCAGAGGATCAATAGAAATTTCATTCTTGACGCTAGACTGTCACCTATGGTGAAATGCTAAAATAAAGAAATCAATATTATCTATGAAATGTCAAATTTATTATAATTATGTGGATGAAAGCTGGCCAAGTAGCTCCCAGGAGGCCAAGAGGGATAGGTTACAACATTCAAGCATCTCTCATGTCCCTTGCTCTCCTGCTGCCAATTTGAGAGCAATATCGGTGTGAAGGGCCATCGCCTGTTATGTATGGCCATGTTGTAGCAAATTCCTCCAGGAATATTTAACTGACAATGGACAGAGCCGCAGTTCGTAGCCTGCAGGTTGTGTAGTTAACAGCTGTTAGCTCTGGCCCTTGTGATGCTCTGCCCCCTACGATTGAAGCCTGTCTATTTTGCAGCTGCCAGTAACAAGTTGATGTCACACAGACGGCCACAAAAGAATATCTCAGCATGGCTGTGGATCAAAGCAGGAGGACATATTCACATTCAGCACCCATTGATTTTTGACTCTGTGAGGTATACCACTCAAATGTCTGTTGCCTTCACAAGGATGTTTTCTTTTAATTTGTGGTGTGTATATAGCATTTTGAAAGTCAGATGAATTGTGTAGAGCACATTACACAGGATAATGTTATATATTAGATTTAGAATTCAGGTGCAAAAAAGACAGTATGTAAAGGCAAAAGATAACCTTTTCAAAGTAAAATATTTGTACCATTTATCAATCTCTTCAAAACAAAAAAAAAAAAAACAGAAACAATGGTTTATAGTTATCAATATACAGTATAAGAAAGCCTTTTATTTCGCAGACAATTGTATCTATACAACAATGAGAACCTTTATCAAAGCATGTACAGTATATCTTCCTTTATAGCAAAGTGTTGTCGATTGTTTTTGCCATCATTAACTTCACAACACAATTAGTGCAATTAATCACATAAAATCTTACCAAATAAATAAATAAATAGACTCCCTAAAACAAGTCGAACAAAAAAATATCACTGTAAAGCATTCAGCATAGTATAAAAAGTATAAAACTTTCTTTTTTGGGGGGGAAAAAAAGCATTACATAATTTTTGCCGGTTTAGCCAAGACCTCCTGTGCTCACAACAAGAGGCAGGTGCATAATCCCTTTACCAGTGGAGCGGCTATTACAGGAGGCAAGTTTACACCTGCAAATATCCAATAAAGCCACCACAATCTCTACCCTATTAACTGTCATTCTCTGCAGGCTGTATAAATTCTATAAAAAAACAGAGAAAACCATGAAAAATTGTAACCCGGCCAAACACACAGATTTCCTCTCATGGAACATGAAATGGCCATTTAACAGGGCTTTATGAGGAACACAGTGAGTTCAACCTCAGAGAACTTTCCAGAAGCCCCTCCGAAATGACGTGAAGCGGAACTGCAGCACTGTGCACAATCACATCCCACCGCCAGCCTTATCACAACTCAGAGGCCTGGCCCATAAATACAATACAGCCGCCAATCGAGCCAATTTAATGCGGCAGGTATTAACAGCTGAAAAAAAGGGAGACAGGGAGGGGGATGAAAAAGAACACATCTTGTTGTAACATTCAAAGTGACTAAATCGAATTCACGGGATCAGAACTGCAGAGATAGAGGTCTGGCAGGCTGCGTCTCTCTCCCTCTCTCCCCCGGCTTATACACTCAGCCAGATGAAAGGGGCGAGTGAGAGGCCCACTGATGGACACTTTGAGCCGTGGAGGAGGCGGCACGGGCCGTGATAACCGACCAGGAGGCACGCACGCATGCACACACGCAGGCAGGCAGGGAGGCAGACAGACAGGCAGCGGTAGCACCCCCTTTCTCTTCCCCACAGAAGAAGGTGCTAGAATTTATCAGAGCCGGCATGCGGGGAAATGATTAGCCTCCGCAGGGCCGATTACCGGCGGCTCGCCGGGTCAAGAACAGGTCCAGGATGAAAGTAGGAGCTGAAGCCTCCTATCCCGCCTGCCATCATCCCATAGCATCCAGACAGCAGCTCCCCACCAACCCCACCCCGCCCCCCCATAAGGGCCTGTCTGTTTTAAGTAGTGCTTGGTGGTCTGGTCCAAATGAAGAGCTGGGGGGCTTATTTAATTTTGGAGTTTAAGAGTGAAATTATCAGTGTGTCTCACGCTGGTTAGTTTAAGCATCAAAAACATGGCATCCGCAAAAGAGTATGCAAAGTAGTCGAGGTGTTTGAGCTGGTATTGATTTAGAAATGTCCATCACCCTCCGACAGCATCGCAATACAACTGACCACAAAACAGGCTGCACAAACAAGCAAAACATCTGAGCAAATGCAAAATACTGTAATGAAAGGTAGTGATAACAGGCTCCTACGTAGAGGAGGACATTTTCTATTTGCATTTCATTTTACATTTGACTGCTTAGACTATTTTATAATGTATATACATACATATAATCATATGAATACATATATTTAATGTATATTTATGGACACAAAATGTCAAAGCTGCTATGTGTCATCACTTTCAAAACTGAAAAAAAAAAAAACAGAGACAAATTATGCAGTTTCTTAGATTTACTTATATTCAAGTAGTATTCAGTGCAGGTACAAGTAAAAAATAAATAGAAAAGAGTTGTGAAAGTGGGGTAAAGTAGAGATGCTCTCAACCATAATGCCATATTTGAGACCCCAGTGTAATTAGGAACCGGCCTGGCTGCCATGCCATTTGTCTGCCTCTCTAACTGCATCTACATTTAATGCTCCACTCTGTATGCATTCCGTAGGAGACTTGTGGAGGTATTGGTTCACCAGAGGCCAGTGTGGTGCAGCTGACCAGGTTCACCCCGACTCCAGCGATGAGAGTCTTCTCTCTCGCTTTCTCCTTTAAGATTAAGGTCAGTGCCCTGGCCAGTCTTCTCTCTGTCTTTCTTTCTCTCTCTCTCTCTCTCTCTGTCTCTCTCCAGCCCTGCTCTCTTTAATGCAGAATACAGATGGGGGAGTCTGCGTGGCCGCTGTTGTTGTTTGTGGCATCTGTGATGAATGGAGTGTAAAAATCCTCTCACTATGCTTCCCTGAGCAGGTCAGCGGCGGGGTCTTCATAATTCCACCGCATCGCTCCTCGTTGCCAAACTTCAAATGGTGCCATTCCGCCGGCCAATCTCCCGGACCCATATGGACAGCTGTCTCTCATGGGACAGGCGAAGCCAGGATCAGTGTTAGAGGGAGGGAGGGAGGGAGGACGCTACCGCGGCTCCACTGCTCCTCCACACACGAGGGGCTGCAGGACAGTCTGGAGGCACTAGTGGGCACTGCCTAGATGAGCCTTCAGTGGTGGCTGCAAAAAATACAAGGGAGATGAATGCAGAGCAGAACTAGCAGGATGAACAGCAACATCATCACACACACACACACAACCGTCCAGCCATCGGGTGTATGGGGAAGATTTTCACCAAATATCACTCCATAAAGAAAAAAGGCTTATCACAATGTATTTTTAGGACACATACATATAAATTCCTTATGTATATGCTGTAATGATAAATGAAATTCAGTCCACATATAGAGCAGCTCGTCCGTGGAGGACATTCACAGAGAATACAGAACACTGTCTTGTTCAACTGCACTTCAAACAACGTTATACTTTTGGATATTTGCCAACGACTTAACAGTGCTAAAACTCAAACTCTGGGGGAAGTTGTGTACATTTCAGCAGTATATGTGGATAATGCATGAGAGAGAGAGAGAGAGAGAGAGAGAGAGAGAGAGAGAGAGAGAGAGAGAGAGAGAGGGAGAGAGAGAGAGAGAGAGAGAGAGAGAGAGAGAGAGGAGAGAGAGAGAGAGAGAGAGAGAGAGAGAGAGAGAGAGAGAGAGAGAGAGAGAGAGAGAGAGAGAGAGAGAGAGAGAGAGAGAGAGAGAGGGAGGAGAGAGAGAGAGAGAGAGAGAGAGAGGGAGGGAGAGAGGGAGCTCCTCTACCACAGAGACAAGTGTTAAGACAAAGGAGAAGACCTTGGGACATGTTATTTGCAATGATCCAGAGCATCTCATCTTGTCCTTTTCACACACTTGCAATGAATTATGTATCCCACATGATTTATGGTGCTCCATGTCCAACTCTCTTGCTTTGAGATGGTTGTGGAATCCTACATGGATTTTTTCCCTCCACGGTGGTCATGTGGGAATACCAAAATTGCTCAATTTAAGAAAGTAATTAAAACCGTCCACAATCAATATTTATCTTCAGAAGACCCTGGAGGGGGTTTAGGGACTCCCACCCCTCCCCATGCGTCTGGCCGGTCGTCTCCCTGAAAATCTGTCTCATCCACGTCTGGACATCTCTGTGGAGTTCCCAAAGTTTATCACAAACGCAATGACGGCGGTATCATTCAAAAAGATGATAAATCTTTTTTTTTTTTAATCCAGATGTAGATTTGTTCATCCTGCAGTTTTTGGTTCTAATTAAAGCAGAGAATGTTACAATGATGTCACCATGTCAGAGTACGATCTAAAAGGTTCTCTTGAATCACTATCCAAATATGTTGTGCTCACAAAATGTCAAACCACCTGTGCAGGTGATTTCTCAGCTATTCCTTTGACTAAAGTATTTTAATCTGTATAATTAAGAGTGCAAATGTCGAGCATATGTATACTTCTCCTGTGTTCACTCATTTAATCGTGTAATATTTCATCTTATCAGCTCACAAAGAACACTATAAATTATTATGGCACCAAACAAATGCTTTATCACTGATTCAACACTCAAACAAGGAAAAAGGGAACTACAAAAAAAGAGGTTGATAGAGGTTGAACTTCTATGTGTAAACAACAGACATGTCTGCTTGGGATTTCCATACAACTTGTGGCTTGTTGTTTTGTTCACTTTAGACAGGCATTTTTTAAATCATCGCTGTTATTGTCAACTGTTCTGTCAATTTTATAAATTAAGTTTATGTCTTTTTGGTAAAGTGGAGATAATCATATAATAGTAAAAAAAGCAATGTTATTCAAAACCATCTGTAATTTGTACATCTACAATATGGTGGGTTTTTTTAAAAAAAAAAAAAAGCTAGAAGAAGTGCAAAAACAACCCACATTGATGTATTTTAATTGAGTTACTTGTTTGGAAATAGGCCCAAAAATGTCACCTTAAACAGCTACAAACTGTATGCACTCGATTCTGACTTCTTCAGCTATATTCTAATATCATGCAACTGATTGCAAGACATGTATGTCTAATCTAGCCAGTATCAAGAATGCCTGGAGGAAACAATCTGTGTGTCAAAATTTCAACTGTTTAGAGCCAACACATCATTCCATTCTACTGTTACATAATTTGGTCTGAGTTAAATGGCAATGTTAACCACCACAGCCAAGCTCTGACAGCTCCAATCAAGTCATTTGTAAGAGGAGAACTTGGCTGTACATTACAATCAGATCAGTTTTAATGGCTGTATATTGTGTGAATTCTGGATATTAACTGAGGATTGCACCTTCAGTATTTCTAGTGAGGTAGAATGCTGTCGCCTGGGAATATGGTTGGGCATGTGTTTAAAAAACAATGTGGTGATGTCTCCAACTGGGATGTTTTGAGGTATTTAAAGTAAAAATGTTTGTTATTCATTTTAATAGACCCAGTAGTTCTCATCTGCTAGACAGAATGTAACATCTGTATAGTCAGTATATTTAGTAATATCACAAAATGTGATCAGATGTGTATTTTTAACCTTTGAATTTGAATTTAGCCTCATTAAAATGAGCATTTTGAGAAAATATTTCACATCTCTCCCAAAGGGATGGGACAGGAAGACTTGATTCACTGCTTACAATGATCAGAAGGACATTGTTGGCATATATTTTAAATTAGCATGAAGCTATGTATGTGACTGTTACATTAGCCCCCTCAAGCATCTGACACGGAGAGACAATTGTGAATCATGTGCCATGGTTCATGACTCACCGCTCAAACGAGAGCATGGAACGAAACATCACCTCGCCATTTTCTTTTGTCAATTAGCGTGTTTGTGCTGGCACCGACCTGCTTTTTAGTGTGTGCGCACCCGGCTCAGGGGCCAGCAAGAAGGTCAGCTAAGCAAAGGTCAGAGCCCCTCCTCACCACTCTCCCGCCGTAATTGACCAGCACAGACATTTAGTGATCATTATGACTCTCCTCATCCCGCTGTCCTTAAGCACGTGGCAGGGGTCCATCTATACGTTGCTTCCGCACAGTGGGAAATGCCCAGTGAGTGGTGAGGGCAGCCAGAGGAGGGCTGCCCATTGTCTATATGATTTTATAATTGCCAGGCTTAATTGGTGGGGATTGAAATGGACAATTGGCTCCGTGCTGCTGCTACTGCTGGTGTTTGTCAGGCTGGCGCCCAGGCCCTGACTTTGTTACCTATGGACGCCTCCTCTCAGCTGTCACCCCACACACACGCACGCACACACACGCTGATGGCTGCATGGGTCCTCTGGGATAGGCTGAACACTTTTACAAATCTGGGTGTCACTTGGTTTTGGTCAAGATTTTGAAAATGTCCCGGTCCTCCTTAAACATGACAAGGCACATTGTTTGAAATCTTGTGGCTTTAGAAGGTTGCTGCGCCACCCCATAGTTCACATATCAATGTTAACGGCAAAGGTGAACGTTAAGAACTGGGCTGTGAGTTTAATGAAAGGCATGAGGCAAATTTCTCCTTGTGTAAGTCATTTTGGAGACACTGATTGGAAGCTGTTTAAAGGCAACAGACAGTTACTGCTATTTTTGACAGAAACTTCTATTTATGTCGTGGTGGAAAAAATGGACAGTCCTACAAACTGGTAAAGCATTTAAACATACAACTATGTGCCCAAACCAAGCCTATCTTGTTCAACAAAAGCTGAGTTTTTCCCTATTTCCCTCTTTTTTACCAAAAGTCTTGAGACGTGGCTATGTCACGTTATCTCTACCCAGGAAATTACACTTGTTTATTTATTTGTCTCCTGGCAATCACACCCCCACCCCACCCCTCCCTCTCTGTCCCCAACCCCTCGCTCTCTCCCCTCTCTCTGATAAACCCTAATAACTGAGCCTGACCCCTGTCAAAGATCGTGTGCCTGTGTTCCTGCTTGTCTGTGGACATATTAAAGTCCGGGGGCCTGGCAGGGATTCCACTTGTCAGGGTCTAGTGAGGCTGTCTGGGATTGACATTATGTCTCAGTTATTAAAAAACATGGCAGTGCAGGGTTACAGAGATATGTGTAAAGTCTGAGGGGGAGAGAGGGAACTCTACCCAGAAACATATCATCCTCCTACAGTATTTAAACTACCAACATTTCACCAAATAAAGACATTTTTTGCACAACATATTATCAGCATTTAGTCTTTAATGGGAGCCTTCTTTTTATTATTTATTCATTTGATGTACATATTAATTTAGTGAAAAATCAACTGTTACAGTTATGATTACAGAAATCATCACAACATTATTAACATCTCAGGGTAATAGGGAAATTAACGTTGTTCTTTCATACAGCATCCTGGGGTCTTGACTAGTTGCCAATTCATTTCCTCTATGTCATTATAAGGACAACAGAAAAGTGATCATGCCAAGGACTGAGAGTTAGAGCCTAAAATAAAAGACATCTCATATCAAGGGAAAAAAATCCATCAAAATTAGCCAATTTGATTAAAAGCAGACCCAGGTTAATTTTGAAAGGAAATAACCTGTGATTGGCTGCCTGTGTGGCCGACATGTTAAGCATTGTTAATGAGAGCTCATTTCATCTGAAATATATGTGACGCCCCAGGGAGGGTGAAGCCCCCCTTAACCACCATAAAAGAGGGCTGAAGACGGGGAATAGGCTGTGAATGAAAAGGAAGGGAGGGAATAAGTGGGAGAGAATCACTGCACAGCTTTTTATGTCTCACTCCGTCAGCTGAGTGTCAGGGATTTGTGGTCGTAAAGATAGTGCGGTGGCGGCTCGAGAGCTGGCACACTGCTTGGCGGAATTAATCAGTTTAGGTTTTTGGGCCTGAACTTAAATGTCAGACATCAACTCTAAATTCTTATAGGTGATTCCTTAAAGCAGAACAACACGCTAATCCCACACAGGGAAGGTCAAAGTTGGCTAGTGAGCCAAGAAATACCATATCAGGGGCTTCCTTCCTCTTCAATTGCTACGAGTATAAATTGTGGAATTAGGGTATTGATTGTGCACTGCAGCTCCTAGCCATCACTTTTAGTGTCTTGACAAGATTATTTTATCCTACTTTTCCTGTATTATTATGTGTTGTGTTTGAGTTATTCTTCCAGCATGGGAAGTGACAGGCTGAATGCACTCAATAAAGCGCGGCACTTAGAGAAGCCACTGAGGCAGAGAGGGAGGGGAGGTTACCGTGGGAGGCGGGCAAGTGTAAGTCTGGCAACAGATGCGCCCACCTGCCCGACCGACCCAGAGAGGGCAACATTAGCCAAAAAATATCAGACTGATCGATGCTTCCATAAACACATGCAGGTCATTTATAGAGGTATTTTTGTTGTGAATATACAGTGTGACTGTATGTTAGTGTGAACATGCATGTGTGTGTGTGCTTGTATCTGTCTGTGTTTGGGAGGGAAACATTAGCCAGAAAACATCAGACTGAACAATGCTTCCATATTAACCTTTGCAGGTTCTTTTGCTATGAAACATATATATGCAAGTGTGAACATGCATATATATGTGTGTGTATTTGTGTGTGTGTGTGTGTGTGGCTTAAATGTTAATAGCTTAAATTATATTACTGTAAGTCACTTTGGATAAACACATCTGCCAAATGAATACAATCATGTCAATGTAAATGTACTTGTACTGTGTGTGTGTGTGTGTGTGTGTGTGTTTGTTTGTTTGTTTTTTTGTTCATTTGTTTGTATGTGTGTGTATAAGACTGAGGTAGGTATCTTAAGTGAAAACAGTTTGTGACAAACAAATGTAGTGCTATGAAAAGTGAATAGCAAACCTTTTCCTTTTAGATGTCATAGCAGTATTCTATAATTAGGGTCTATCTGTCAGAATAATTCTGTTCCATAACACTCCATTATAGTATCCTCAGCTCAGAGCACCACACTGCACTCCTCATTTGAGCCAGCTTGCTGAATTTCATCGATCTGTTAAATTCTGGAATTCAACATTCAAGGCGACACATGCAGCAACACGGCAAACATCCCCATCAATGAGCCTAATAATGCTGTCTAGTCAGGCTGCAGCGCGGCTGGTACGCTTGCCTGCGCCAGCCATCTGTCTGCCTGCTTGGGGAGGACCCAACTTTCTCGCTGTCCTGTAGAGCTCCAGATGTTTGACTACAGGCTAGTGTTCACGCAGTCATCCTTACAGCTGGCTGGGAGACGCTGAGCCTAGCATGCAAATGGCTGTCATTTACTAACCAGGCCCTCCGCTGAAGCCAAATATGCTGCAGATTAGCGCTCTAGTCTATGTTGCTTGGATGCAAGCACGCTACATGGACATGCATGAACTATACATTTCACGGTTGTAAGTTCATAATTATTCAATACATTGTCATGTCAAATAATGAAGCCTCCAAACATCATTAGCTACTGATGGTGAACCATTTCAATCAAGGGTTCTCCTCCTATGTGCTGAGCTGGACATAGAACTAAGTTCCTTAAGCAAATTTAAATAGCTGGATTGGATTTCACTGGATCGAAACCCAAGTATATGTGTTCTCTTAAAGTTAGGTGATTATGTCATGAACATCATACTCCCCCAGAACATTTTTAATTTGTTTGATGTGATTTCCTGTATTCTGGTGCATTTTGGGGACTGCCAATACTAAATTCAATCAGAGTCATAGCCTACATCCTGATTTGTTGATCTTGAGGCATTGATTCCATGCAAAGGAATGGACCCGGTAGGCCCGTGCAGTAATCCATTCCTGCGCACACACACATACAAAGACACACACAGACACACACACACACACACACATTCGATATACAGCATATACTACATTATATTTATATTTATATTATATTACCAAGCTGTCACAATTCCGTTTTTCCTATGAAAATAAAAAATACAATTCCTACCTCAAAGGCCCTACATATTCTGTCTCCCTCTCTCCTGCCACTGCAGCCGGTCATGGGAAAAGCAATATAGCATCTGAGCACTGATTGATGTAGTTTCCTATTTATAATCTTATTTGTAATGGCTTTCCCATTCTCTGTTGTATATCTGTCAGTTTCCTGTGTGTATTTCATTACAGTAGATTTATACTCAGCAGTAAACAAAATCCCTTAGCAAAAAAAAGGCTTAACCCTTGATAATGTGAGTAATTTTCAAAAGAAATGGTGTTTTATAGCTATATATCTATCAAGTTTGTACACTACCATGGATGACCAAATATGTGTGACACTTCAAATGTATCAACATCTCTATTCTGTTCTGACTCAGAGTATTTCAACATCATTAAAACCAAATCGTATCACTGAATAAATGAAAACCATTACTTACAACATAAAATAATTCATGGCACTGGTAGGTTTCAGAACTTAAGACAGCTCTAATGTCTCTTCACCCTTATGGCAGCCAGCCTTTAAAAAAAAGTAATCTGACACATCTTGATCAGAGCACAGAGTCTGATCTTGCTGTCAGGCGAGGGATTAAAATCTAAAAATGGCTGACAGAGGTTAGATATGATATTTCAAGGAAGTGACACATGACAAGACAAACAATTAAGTGTCACAGTGCTGACCAGAGGGCAGCAGTTTTACACCATGACCCCTTGTGCATTAGTCATTGCTGGGGACGAGGCGAGACGAGGCGACGGAGGAGGAGTGTGTGCCCTGTTTCCTCACGCTGAGCCTGCTGCTCCACCACTGGCTGCAGTGTTGTTCATTGTTTGGTCATTATGATTAAAAGATGTACAGCAGCATGTCGAGGGAGGCGCCCGTCATTCGTCTTTGTCTCTCTGGGAAGCCAACCTGAGCACGGAGCAAATCGCACACTCGCGGCTCTCTAATGTTTGTGCTCTAAGCCGGAAAAACACATACCCTGTACACAAACGCGGCAGCACACACATACACAGAACACACACACACACACACACATGCAAACATACACACACACATACACGGATACACACAGATACACACTTACATACACAGGCACACATACACAGTTGAATGCATAACACACACACACACACACACACACACACACACACACACACACACACACGCACACGCAAACGCACACACACACACACACACACACACGCCTGCCCTGCGTGAATGCCAGATTCATAAATAAGACACACATAAACACACACTGCAACTCTCTCAGACACACACACACACACACACACACACATTCTCTTTCTCATACCCCCCACTCACCCCC